>NC_086448.1:815611108-815683288 GCF_028390025.1 Pseudophryne corroboree
TCCCCATCGCCCTCATGCAGGGCCGTAACTAGGTGTGTGCTAGTGGTGTGTTGCACACAGCGCATCTGCACTGTGGGCGCATCCGCTGGCACAAACACAGGGCCGGCTGCATCAGTAGCGGATTCACCGCTAAGCAACTTAAGCATGTGCTGTCCGCTGACAGGGCTGTTTGTTGCTGCCTGCGGTGTGGCTAGGTGCCGGCATCATCTCCCCTGCATCCTCCCATGTATACCCGTCACGTCCCTGCCGCCGCATCCCTCTCCCCTCCCCAGCGTCAAGAGTCAGACCCTGGCCCCAATACCCGGAAGCAGCGCGGACTGCTGCTTACCAGGCTGGAGATGCGCAGCACACAATTAAGCACCCCGCGGTGCTGATCATATGCACTTAACCCCTGGACGGTACTGCAGCTCAGCGCTGTCTTACAGCTCGGGACCTGCTCAGGAGGTCGCCGGGCTGCTAGCTGCAGAAGAGGAGCCTGGTAAGTATGAGGCTGCCATGTCTCTCTCTCAACATTTCTCCCCCCTCGCTTTCTCTCTTACATGCCTCTTCCCTCCCCATGTCTCTTCCCCTCCCCTTCCCTCACCTCTTCCCCCCCATGCCTCTCCTCCCTCCCCATGCCGTAATGTGTAAAAAGGGGACGCTGTCTGTCATAATGTGTAAAAAGGGGACGCTGTCTGCTGTAATGTGTAGAAAAGGGGACGCTGTCTGCCGTAATGTGTAAAAAGGGACGCTGTCTGCCGTAATGTGTAAAAAGGGGACTCTGTCTGCCGTAATGTGTAAAAAGGGGACACAGTCTCCCGTTATGTGTAAAAAGGGGACGCTGTCTGCCGTAATGTGTAAAAAGGGGACGCTGTCTGCCGTAATGTGTAAAAAGGGGACTCTGTCTGCCGTAATGTGTAAAAAGGGGACTCAGTCTGCCGTAATGTGTAAAAAGGGGACGCAGTCTCCCGTTTTGTGTAAAAAGGGGACGATGTCTGCCGTAATGTGTAAAAAGCGGGACGTTGTCTGCTGTATTGTGTAAAAAGGGGGATGCTGTCTGCCGTAATGTGTAAAAAGGGCACGCTGTCTGACATAATGTGTAAAAAGGGGACGCTGTCTGCCGTAATGTGTAAAAAGGGGGATGCTGTCTGCCGTAATGTGTAAAAAGGGCACGCTGTCCGACGTAATGTGTTAAAAGAGGACGTTGTCTGCCGTAATGTGTAAAAAGGGGATGCGCTCTGCCATAATGTGTAAAAGGGGCTCTACCTGGTGTAGTGGCGCTACTGTGCATCGTAATTTGAATGATGGCGACTACTGTAATATGTAATATGAATTGGTATTATTGTGTGGCCACACCCCTTCCCCATGAAGCCACGCCCCTATATATTTTCCGCGCGCCTATGGCGCGCACTGCACCTGTTTTGCATAGACAGGGGGGGCTGATGCCCTACCTTGCACACAGCGCTAAAATGTCTAGTTACAGCACTACCCTCATGTCCGCATATCCCGTGTCATTCCCCCTCATGTACCCAGGTCCTGTGTCCCACCTCAGTCTCCCACCACCCCGCTGATGCCCCAAGGTCTTGTGTCCCTCTCCCCCTTCATGTGCCCAGATCCTGTGTCACAGCTTCACCAGCTTATCCATCCCTGCGACTCCTTGTGGAAGCATGGGCAACCAACAGGAGACCCACTAACAACAGAGAGTCCCTGAGCAGAACCATATGGACTCAGGTTAGTGTGATTGTGACTGTACTGGTCACACTGAGTGCGTCCTCCCCTGTGGCTGGTGGGGGTACTGCCGACACTAGAAACGATTAATATTAACAGGGGACTATGGACTGTATGTATGCCATTGTTTCCCATGCAGGACACCAGTAGTGACTGCAGGTACCAGACACACGCACACAGCATTCCAGGATGACAGCACTACACAGCATCAGCACTGTCGGCAGTGCCTGGCTGAAAAATAAGTATGAGGGAAGGGGGGGCAGGAGGCTGAAGTTTTGCCTAGGGTGCTAAGAAACCTTGCACCGGCCCTGATCGCAAGCACATAATGAGTGTGCTTGCGATACTGACTATGGGGGTCATTCCGAGTTGTTCGCTCGTTGCCGAATTTCGCTATGCTGCGATTTGTTGCTAAATGCGCATGCGCATGGTATGCAGCGCGCATGCGCTAAGTTATTTAACACAAAACTTAGTAGATTTGCTGGTATTCGTACAACGCTTTTCAGTCGCACTGCTGATCGGTAAATGATTGACAGGAAAGGGGCGTTTCTGGGTGGTAACTGAGCGTTTTCCGGGAATGTGCTAAAAAACGCAGGCGTGTCAGGGAAAAACGCAGGAGTGTCTGGAGAAACAGGGGAGTGGCTGGACGAACGCAGGGCGTGTTTGTGATGTAAAACCAGGAACTAAACGGACTGAGCTGATCGCAATCTGTGAGTAGGTCCGGAGCTACTCAGAAACTGCAAAGAATTATTTAGTAGCAGTTTTGCTAATCTTTCGTTCGCAATTCTGCTAAGCTAAGATACACTCCCAGAGAGCGGCGGCCTAGCGTGTGCAATGCTGCTAAAAGCAGCTAGTGAGTGAACAACTCGGTATGACCCTCTATGTGCGATTTTGGCTAAGTGTCAGTTTTGACTATCTTTCTACGAAATAGTCAAAATTGACTTGCCTGCACAGTCTATCTATGCTTGTGATGCCGACCACGCGGTACCGCGCATCGGCATCGAATCGGGATCGCAAGGTGACTTTCACCTTGTGATCTGCACTAACTTTTCTTTTTACGATTTTGACTATATAGTCAAAATCGTAAGACAATATCTCCCTGTGTGTACACACCATTACTGTACAATAACCATGGCTAAAATAATAAGATTTTACTCACCGGTAAATCTATTTCTCGTAGTCCGTAGTGGATGCTGGGAACTCCGAAAGGACCATGGGGAATAGCGGCTCCGCAGGAGTCTGGGCACAACTAAAAGAAAGCTTTTAGACTACCTGGTGTGCACTGGCTCCTCCCACTATGACCCTCCTCCAAGCCTCAGTTAGGATACTGTGCCCGGAAGAGCTGACACAATAAGGAAGGATTTTGAATCCCGGGTAAGACTCATACCAGCCACACCAATCACACCGTACAACACGTGATACCATATCCAGTTAACAGTATGACAACAAAACTGAGCCTCTCAACAGATGGCTCATAACAATAACCCGTTATTAAACAATAACTATGTACAATTATTGCAGACAATCCGCACTAGGGACGGGCGCCCAGCATCCACTACGGACTACGAGAAATAGATTTACCGGTGAGTAAAATCTTATTTTCTCTAACGTCCTAGTGGATGCTGGGAACTCCGAAAGGACCATGGGGATTATACCAAAGCTCTCAAACGGGCGGGAGAGTGCGGATGACTCTGCAGCACCGAATGAGAGAACTCAAGGTCCTCCTCAGCCAGGGTATCAAATTTGGAGAATTTTGCAAACGTGTTTGCCCCTGACCAAGTAGCAGCTCGGCAAAGTTGTAAAGCCGAGACCCCTCGGGCAGCCGCCCAAGATGAGCCCACCTTCCTTGTAGAATGGGCTTTAACTGATTTAGGATGCGGCAGTCCAACCGCAGAATGCGCCAGCTGAATTGTGCTACAAATCCAGCGAGCAATAGTCTGCTTAGAAGCAGGAGCACCCAGTTTGTTGGGTGCATACAGGATAAATAGCGAGTCAGTCTTCCTGACTCCAGCCGTCCTGGAAACATAAATTTTCAAGGCCCTGACTACGTCCAGCAACTTGGAATCCTCCAAGTCCCTAGTAGCCGCAGGCACCACAATAGGTTGGTTCAAGTGAAAAGCTAATACCACCTTAGGGAGAAACTGGGGACGAGTCCTCAATTCTGCCCTACCCATATGGAAAATCAGATAAGGGCTTTTGCATGACAAAGCCGCCAATTCTGACACACGCCTGGCCGAAGCCAAGGCCAATTACATGACCACTTTCCACGTGAGATATTTAAGATCCACGGTCTTCAGTGGTTCAAACCAATGTGATTTTAGGAAATTCAACACCACGTTGAGATCCCAGGGTGCCACTGGAGGCACAAAAGGGGGCTGAATATGCAGCACTCCTTTTACAAATGTCTGAACTTCAGGTAGTGAAGCTACTGTAGTTCTTTTTGGAAGAAAATCGACAGAGCCGATATCTGCACCTTAATGGAGCCTAATTTTAGGCCCATAGACACTCCTGCCTGTAGGAAGTGCAGAAATCGACCCAGCTGAAATTCCTCTGTTGGGGCCTTATTGGCCTCACACCAAGCAACATATTTCCGCCATATGCGGTGATAATGTTTTACAGTTACATCTTTCCTGGCTTTAATCAGCGTAGGAATGACATCCTCCGGAATGCCTTTCTCCTTTAGGATCCGGTGTTCAACCGCCATGCCGTCAAACGCAGCCGCGGTAAGTCTTGGAACAGACAGGACCCCTGCTGCAGCAGGTCCTGTCTGAGCGGCAGAGGCCATGGGTCCTCTGAGATCATCTCTTGAAGTTCCGGGTACCACGCTCTTCTTGGCCAATCCGGAACCACGAGTATTGTCCTTACTCCTCGTTTTCTTATTATTCTCAGTACCTTTGGTATGAGAGGCAGAGGAGGGAACACATAAACCGACTGGTACACCCACGGTGTCACTAGAGCGTCCACCGCTATCGCCTGAGGGTCCCTTGACCTGGCGCAATATCTCTCTAGTTTTTTGTTTAGGCGGGACGCCATCATGTCCACCTGTGGCCGTTCCCAACGATTTACAATCAGTGTGAAGACTTCTGGATGAAGTCCCCACTCTCCCGGGTGGAGATCGTGTCTGCTGAGGAAGTCTGCTTCCCAGTTGTCCACTCCCGGAATGAACACTGCTGACAGTGCTAACACGTGATTTTCCGCCCATCGGAGAATCCTTGTGGCTTCTGCCATCGCCGTCCTGCTTCTTGTGCCGCCCTGTCGGTTTACATGGGCGACTGCCGTGATGTTGTCTGATTGGATCAGTACCGGCTGGTTTTGAAGCAGGGATTTTGCCTGACTTAGGGCATTGTAAATGGCCCTCAGTTCTAGAATATTTATGTGTAGGGAAGTCTCCTGACTCGACCATAGTCCTTGGAAGTTTCTTCCCTGTGTGACTGCCCCCCAGCCTCGAAGGCTGGCATCCGTGGTCACCAGAACCCAGTCCTGTATGCCGAATCTGCGGCCCTCTAGAAGATGAGCACTCTGCAGCCACCACAGTAGAGACACCCTGGTTCTTGGAGACAGGGTAATTAGCCGATGCATCTGAAGATGCGATCCGGACCATTGGTCCAACAGGTCCCACTGAAAGATTCTGGCATGGAACCTGCCGAAAGGAATTGCTTTGTAAGAAGCCACCATCTTTCCCAGGACTCGCGTGCAGTGATGCACCGACACCTGTTTTGGTTTCAGGAGGTTTCTGACTAGAGACGACAGCTCCATGGCTTTTTCCTCTGGGAGAAACACTTTTTTCTGGACTGTGTCCAGAATCATTCCCAGGAACAGTAGACGTGTCGTCGGAACCAGCTGTGACTTTGGAATATTTAGAATCCAACCGTGCTGGTGTAGCATCTCCTGAGATAGTGCTATTCCTACCAACAACTGCTCCTTGGATCTCGCCTTTATTAGGAGATCGTCCAGGTATGGGATAATTAAAACTCCCTTTTTTCGAAGGAGTATCATCATTTCCGCCATGACCTTGGTAAACACCCTCGGTGCCGTGGACAGACCAAACGGCAGCGTCTGGAATTGGTAATGGCAATTCTGTACCGCAAATCTGAGGTACTCCTGGTAAATGGGGACATGCAGGTAAGCATCCTTGATGTCCAGGCTTGATGTCCAGGGATACCATGTAATCCCCCTCGTCTAGACTTGCAATAACCGCCCTGAGCGATTCCATCTTGAACTTGAATTTTTTTATGTATGTGTTCAAGGATTTCAAATTTAAAATGGGTCTCACCGAACCGTCCGGTTTCGGTACCACAACAGTGTGGAATAGTAACCCCGTCCTTGTTGAAGTAGGGGCACCTTGACTATCACGCGCTGGGAATACAGCTTGTGAATTGCCTCTAGCACAGCCTCCCTGTCCGAGGGAGTTGCTGGCAAGGCTGATTTGAGGAAACGGCAGGGGGGAGACGCCTCGAATTCTAGCTTGTACCCCTGAGATACTACTTGAAAGATCCAGGGATCCACCTGTGAGCGAGCCCACTGATCGCTGAAATTTTTGAGGCGGCCCCCCACCATACCTGGCTCCGCCTGTGGAGCCCCACCGCGGACTTGGAAGAAGCGGGGGAGGACTTTTGCTCCTGGGAACTAGCAGTTTGTTGCAGCCTTTTTCCCCTACCTCTGCCTCTGGACAGAAAAGACCCGCCTTTTCCTCGCCTGTTTTTCTGGGTCCGAAAGGACTGTACCTGATAAAACGGCGCTTTTTTAGGCTGTGAGGGAACATGGGGTAAAAATGCTGACTTCCCAGCTGTCGCTGTGGAAACGAGGTCCGAGAGACCATCCCCGAATAACTCCTCACCCTTATAAGGCAAAACTTCCATGTGCCTTTTGGAATCTGCATCCCCTGTCCACTGCCGGGTCCATAAGCCTCTCCTAGCAGAAATGGACAGTGCACTTATTTTAGATGCCAGCCGGCAGATCTCCCTCTGTGCATCTCTCATGTATAAGACTGAGTCTTTTATATGCTCTATGGTTAGCAGAATAGTGTCCCTGTCTAGGGTGTCAATATTTTCTGACAGGGAATCTGACCACGCAGCGGCAGCACTGCAGATCCATGCTGACGCAATAGCTGGTCTAAGTATAATGCCTGTGTGTGTATATATAGACTTCAGGATCGCCTCCTGTTTTCTATCCGCTGGCTCCTTCAGGGCGGCCGTATCCGGAGACGGAAGTGCCACCTTTTTAGACAAACGTGTGAGCGCTTTATCCACCCTAGGAGGTGTTTCCCAACGTGCCCTATCCTCTGGCGGGAAAGGGAACGCCATCAGTAATTTTTTTGAGATTATCAATCTTTTATCAGGGAAAGCCCACACTTCTTCACACACTTCATTTAATTCTTCAGACTGAGGAAAAACTACGGGTAGTTTTTTCTCCCCAAACATAATACCCTTTTTTGTGGTACCTGGGTTTAAATCTGAAATGTGTAACACCTCTTTCATTGCCTCAATCATGCAGCGAATGGCCTTAGTAGACATTAAAGTAGACTCATCGTCGTCGACACTGGTATCAGTATCCGTGTCGACATCTGGGTCTGCCATCTGAGGTAGCGGGCGTTTTAGAGCCCCTGATGGCCTTTGAGACACCTGGGCAGGCACAAGCTGAGAAGCCGGCTGTCCCGCATTTGGCATGTCGTCAAATTTTTTGTGTAAGGAGTCGATACTTGCACGTAATTCCTTCCATAAAACCATCCACTCAGTTGTCTGCCCCGCAGGGGGTGACATCACTTCTACAGGCATCTGCTCCGCCTCCACATAATTTTCCTCCTCAAACATGTCGACACAGCCGTACCGACACACCGCACACACACCGGGAATGCTCTAAACAGAGGACAGGACCCCACAGAAGCCCTTTGGGGAGACAGAGAGAGAGTATGCCAGCACACACCAGAGCGCTATATACTGTAGGGACTAACTGAATTATGTCCCCTATAGCTGCTATAATATTTACTGCGCCTAAATTTAGTGCCCCCCCTCTCTTTTTTACCCTTTTCTGTAGTGTAGACTGCAGGGGAGAGCCAGGGAGCTTCCTTCCAGCGGAACTGTGAGGGAAAAATGGCGCCAGTGTGCTGAGGGGGATAGCTCCGCCCCTTTTTCGCGGACTATTCTCCCGCTTTTTTAAGGATTCTGGCAGGGGTAATTATCACATATATAGCCTCTGGGGCTATATATTGTGATTGTTTTGCCAGCCAAGGTGTTTTTATTGCTGCTCAGGGCGCCCCCCCCCCCCCCAGCGCCCTGCACCCTCAGTGACCGGAGTGTGAAGTGTGTATGAGAAGCAATGGCGCACAGCTGCAGTGCTGTGCGCTACCTTGGAGAAGACAGAAGTCTTCATGCCGCCGATTTTCCGGACTTCTTCTTGCTTCTGGCTCTGTAAGGGGGACGGCGGCGCGGCTCCGGGACCGAACACCAAGGCCAGTTCCATGCGGTCGGTCCCTCTGGAGCTAATGGTGTCCAGTAGCCTAAGAAGCCCAAGCTAGCTGCAAGCAGGTAGGTTCGCTTCTTCTCCCCTTAGTCCCTCGTTGCAGTGAGCCTGTTGCCAGCAGGTCTCACTGTAAAATAAAAAACCTAAAATATACTTTCTTCTAAGGGCTCAGGAGAGCCCCTAGTGTGCATCCAGCTTGGCCGGGCACAAAAATCTAACTGAGGCTTGGAGGAGGGTCATAGTGGGAGGAGCCAGTGCACACCAGGTAGTCTAAAAGCTTTCTTTTAGTTGTGCCCAGACTCCTGCGGAGCCGCTATTCCCCATGGTCCTTTCGGAGTTCCCAGCATCCACTAGGACGTTAGAGAAATTAGTTTTGCAGTGTGCAGTCAAGGATTTTTTGCAGCCAAATCACGGTGGGCATAAAAGACCAGCTTTATTTATTTATGAGAAAATATAATTTTAGTTTTACTAGGCAGGAAAAAATAATTAATTTCTGGTGTCAACTAGGTGTGAGTTTGCAAGCTAGAGAAGCAGAACGGAACTTGGCATATATAGGAGGCAGTAAAATGCAAAGCCTGAGAGAAATTCATTAATTTAACAAGATTGAAAAGCAGCTTGAAAATAGCAAATTCAATCTTTTTATTTGGGAACAAGTCGTGATAAGTTGCCTAGTCAGGCTTCAAAATGAACTTTTTGATTAATGGTGTAATTTTGAAGCAAATCAGAGATCTTACTTTAGATTTAAAGTTTAACTTTTTTTAACCAAGAATAAGAAGGGAAATGTATAATGCTAAAACATTATAAACCATACTGTACAAATTGTTAGATTCACTAAAGTTAGCCTTAGCCTGGGATGTAAAAATGTTTATTCTAATTTTTTTTTTCTCTGAGACATATTTAGAGTTTCTGCTGTGCTATGCACTATGAATAAATATTTTCACTAGTTCTCAGGGGCGCAGACGGGTGGAAATAAGATGCTGCAGTTGCAAACCCATTAGTGTGTGCCAATGATGCTTTGTGGTGGTGAGTACTGTAGCCTCTTATAAAGGCATCTTATGGGGCATGAAACGGTTTTGCAACCCAGTATTGGGACTCTCTTGCAGAGGTTCTCAAACTGTGCAGTGGCACTCTGGGGTGCCGTGAGGCTCTTGCATGTGTGCCTCAGGTTGGTGGTCAAGGACCAAATCAAATAATTTATGGCAAAACCAGTGCTAGTGGCTGCCAATCATAAAACTTGTGGGCAAACAGAAGCACAACTGTGCACCACCATATTACTGACCCTAAGGATGACAGGTAGGCACAATTTACTTTCATATTTTGTTTCCAAATATATCAATATTAAACTTTTATCCTAGAGGTGCCATGAAATAAATGCTGATACTCTAGAGTGCCGTGATTCAAGAAAGTTTGGGAACCACTGCTCTATTGAGCACTCAGCGGCCCTGCTGGCACTCATTAACCTGGATAAGTAAAGAGGAATAAGGACAATTATTTGAGTGTCTAGTGACTCCTACAGATTATCCTAATTAAAATGTTTTGGGGGTTTTTTTAGGAAAATTTTGGAAAAATAACCGTAAAAAAAATAAAATAGTTAAGTACATATATACTGTACATATCCATATACTTGAGAAGTCGATAAATACTTGTCAGGGTCATTTTATGGGATTTCTGCAAATAAGTACTAGAAGTATGGGACATAGATATCCCTTTGCTTGTTGTTCCTTACTGTAAAAAAAATCAATAAATAAAAACAAAAAATATTACTTACTTACGCGCAAAAATACCAAACCCAAGAAAAATTTATTTTAGTTCAGGGAAGAATGTCAAATTAACTATTGGGATATTTTTGGACAAGTGTCACTTTCTGCCTGTGTTTCCCCAGTTGTATAATAAAAATCTATTTCGAAATTGTAGTGTCACGTTGATCAATACCACTAGTTCATTTCACATCTTTGGCTTTAAAAATGGGCTCATAAATTCCCCAAACTAAACCTACAGTACATGCAAACAGGAAAATGTTTTGTGACATAAAGATATCTTCCACATCACTGTGTATAATCCTACACCAGTCCTATAGTATGTCTCTGGCAATCAACAGTATATAGCAGTGCCGTAACTAGGCATTCTAGCGCTGTGTGCAAGAAACGGAATTGGCGCCCCCCCCCCCCCCCCCCCCCCGAGAAAAAACCCGCGCAGTGCGCGCCGTAGGCGCGCGCACATTTTTTAGGGGCGTGGATTCATAGGGAAGGGGTGTGGCCACAAAATAATACCAATTCATACTACAGTGCACAATAGTCTCCATTATTCAAATTACGCCGCACAGTAGCGCCACTACACCAGGTAGAGCCCCTTTTACACATTACGGCAGACAGTCCCCCTTTTTACACATTACGGCAGACAGTTCCCGTTTTTACACATTGCGGCAGTTTTCCCTTTTTACACATTACAGTAGACAGCGTCCCCCTTTTTACACACATTACGGCAGACAGCGTCCCCCTTTTTACACATTACGGCAGACAGCGTCCCCTTTTTACACACATTATGGCAGACAGTGTCCCCTTTTTACACATTACGGCAGACAGCGTCCCCTTTTTTACACATTACGGCAGACAGCGTACCCTTTTTACACATTATGGCAGACAGCGTCCCCTTTATACACATTACGGCAGACAGCGTTCGCCTTTTTACACATTACGGCAGCCAGTCCTCCTTTTTACACATTACGGCAGCCAGTCCCCCTTTTTACACATTACGGCAGCCAGTCCCCCTTTTTACACAGTACGGCAGACAGCGTCCCCTTTTTACACAGTACGGCAGACAGCATCCCTGGCAGGCACACACCCCACCCCCCTTCCCCACACATGCTGATTGTTGGCCTCAGTAGTCAGTACTGCTGGAGGTGAGGTCAACAATCAGCGTGTGTGTGTGTGTGTGTGTGTGTGTGTGTGTGTGTGTGTGTGTGGGGAGGGTGTGCCTGCCAGGACAGTGCTGCTGGAGGTGAGTCCAACACTGGCAGGCACACTGATTCATTCAACACCGCCCCCCCCACCCCCCCTCGGAAGGCACATACCACAAATCGGCACCTCTCCTCTCTGTGTGGCCGCTGGGGAGCTGGCTGGAAGTGAAATCCAGTCCACGCGGTCCACTGCGCTGCGGCTGCCTGACTCCTTCTCCGTAGGCTTAGCCGGTCTGGCAGCAGCGCAGCCCGCTCAGCCCTCCGCGCTTAGTCTCCCCGGCTGCCTGCTGGTCACATGCACACTGGAGGAGGGAGGGGGGGCTACTGTTGGCGTGAGCCGGCTCTGGTCCCAGCGGCAGCTGTCAAATCAGCGTGCGCTGACAGCCTGCTGGGGCCGGGCCGGCACAAATGGAAAAAAAAATCCTCTGCCGCTAAGTGTGTGACACAGCGCACTATGCGCTCCCACCGCAAGTGCGCTGTGTGCAAGGCACACTTAGCCCACACCAAGTTACGGCTCTGGTATATAGTGTTGGCTTCTCTACTTAAATTCAGTACCATATTACTTTATATTAAAGTTCTCAAGTTTCTCATATGTGGGTTTTATAACCTTAAAGAAATATAAATGTGGTTTGTTGGCAGATATTTTGTTTTTAGCCATTTTAATCCATACTAATTTATTTATTTTGGTCAAATGCCCTTCATCTCAGTTATCCCTAGTGAGATTATCCATAAACTCATTTTAGTTGTAGACAGTGTTTCGTTAACCCAACCGTATCCTACTGATAGCTCACAACCATTAGCAAAATTCCACAGTGACCATTTATAGCAGAACCTTGGCCAATGGAGTAGGCATCACCCAATAGTACTGTCTGTGAAATGTAGGGTTTTTAAGGGACTACCAAACCCTATAACAATCATTAATCATTCAAAGCACAGTGACCTCATTATAAATACACAGTGGCGTCACAGGGTGGTTTCGAGGGGTACGGCCCGCACCCGGGTGTCATCCGCCAAGGGGTGACACCAAAGTGCCAGCTGCTGCTCAGTGAAAAGAGCCAGGTGCTGCATTGTAACATTAAGAGCAGCAACCCGACTCCCGTCACCATGTAGGAGCTGGTACTGCAGACACGCCAGTTTCCGGGGGCAGGCCACAGCTCCCGGACCCCTGGAGCGACGAAAATGCTGGTCGGGGTGCTTAGCCATGCCCCCTCCCGTGAAGCCATGCCCCTCCTGTGGGTCATCCATGAAGCCAAGCCCCCTGCCGCACCAGGTACAAAAGAGGTCAGTGACGCCTCTGTAAATACATATCCATGAATATCATTCACTTGATTGTAACCTACAGTAGGAAAAGCAACTGCCTTAGGGATCAGTGATCTTGTACACCACTGTATGTTATAAGCGGCATTGATAATCACTGGCTGCAAGCAATGCTCCCATTGCAAGCACTCCTAAGGCTCGATTCAGTTAGGTGCCAGTCAACGAATGCTTCATGAAATCCGCAGACTTCACATGAATGCACGTGCCTGAGAAATGTGAGATGCAAATCCAATTAGAAATGCCTATTCGAGGTATTCGCTGTGGGTGGAGCAAATATTCTACAAAATCAACATTGGAGAAGTGCATGAAAAAGTGGGAAGTGGGGAGACGTTCCTGGACACCGAAAGAGTGAGAACTTTGTCAGCAGAATCATATAGAAGGCCTTCTTCTGCTCCCATCTAGACACCCTCTTATCTTTCAAATAAAAAGAAAGGAATGAACCAGTGCTATGTTTCTCTAATACATTGGTCTCTTCTCAAATCTGGACAATCTGTGGCTCTCTCAAGAACAGAAATTACATTGAAATTCTGCCTCGAGTGGATGTTACCAGTTTCCACAAACATCGGAAGAAGCAGGTCTAACATCGCATCCAGTGTCTGCAGCACAGGACATTTGCACCACCTGCACTATCCGAGAACTGGGTGTTTCCCCACAAGCAAGTGATATACCAAACTGGTATTTTTTAAATTGAATGCATATTTTAAATAAATCCTTTTTTAACCTCTATTGGGACGCAAGCCTTGTTTGGAGTGAAGGTTGTTCTGCACAGATGAAAGATACCTTTACATGAACACGAGAAAGAAATTTAATGTAAGTTTCATTCTAATTTTAAATGAAGAAAAGCCTTGTTTGATGTGTGTAAAGAAACTGCTAACGTGCACTCGAGGCAGAATTTCAATGTATGTTCTGTTCTTAAGAGAGCCAGAGATTGTCCAGATTTGAGAAGAGACCAATATATTAGAGAAACATAGCGCTGGTTCATTCCTTTCTTTTTATTTACATATCGAAGACTGTTAGTTGGCATAAGGAATATACTGAATGCTCTTAAAATATGTCAAATGGTTGATTTGTGCATTTTTTTTTATAAAGAAAAATCATTTTTTTAATACAAATTAATTTTGTTTCGTTACCAACAAATTCAACGAAAAATGCAAATAAAAGTTTAAGATGATTTTGGGGTAATTTGGGATCACTTAAACAATTTTCAAAAACTGTAAAAAAAAATTATAAAAGCAATTATTTTTCATTGAAATAAATACTTTAATTACATTTAAGGAGCATAAAAAGACCTAAAAAGTTGATTTTGGGCTAATTTGAGGCCATTTTTTTTATCCCCGATAATTACATGTAATTTTTGGCCAAATTAAGCTAATTGCTTCCAACGCTTCCAAATGCATAATTAGACATTAGAGGGAGAGTCCAGTGGGGTTCTAAAGCAAGTATTACCTGAAATTAGAGCTTTTCCTACCTTTTCACACCCTCAGGGGGCAAGCACAAAAAACACAAATTTCCTCTGAAAAAACAACGCGAGTCTAAACCTGAGCTTAAACCCACAATTTATTTGGAGCCAATACCCTAAAAACTTTATTTTAAAATCCAAATTCCAATGAAAATGATGAATGGCTATGCTGAATAAAGGATCCATCAATTTATTCTGCATGATCACTGGCTTCAGAACATAGAACACATGGGACATAGAACGATCTCTATCAGACCTTCTAAATAGTCAGATCCTACTGTTGCGATCATTTTTAGACTGTACTAGATAAAGGGGGTCATTCTGACCCGTTTGCTCGCTGCTGTTTGTCGCATCCGATTGAACGGCTCTCTACTGCGCATGCGCTGGCGCCGTAGTGTGCCGGCGCATGCCAGACGGCTGAAGGCCGTAGCAAGAAAGCGATCGCCTCTGCCAGATTGACACACAGAGGCGGTCGCTGGGCAGGAGGGGGCGGAACGGCGGCGTTTGGCCACCGTTTCGTGGGAGCGGTCTGGCCAACGCAGGCGTGGCTGGACCGAACGGGGGACGGACCGCAGCGGCTGTGTGACGTCACACGCAGCCGCTGCGGGCCAGGGAGCGATGAGTAGCTCCCGGCCAGCAAGCTAAAGCTGCGCTGGCCTGGAGCTACTCTTGAAGTGCGGCGATGCCTTTGCACTTCTGCGGGGGGGGAGGGGGGCTGGCACTGACATGCGGGGTAGACTAGCCCTGTGCTGGGCATCCCCCTGAATGTCAGTGTGAATGATCGTAGCTTTGCTAAATTTAGCACAGCTACGATCAACTCGGAATGACCCCCATAGACTTTTCCACTCATCCTCTTTAGAGGTTTGATACACCTCCCCCACAGATGGGATGCAGGCGTCCATGTAAGACCAACACCGTGTGCTGGATGATTCATCTCCATCAGTAGCAGAAATCAGAAGAGGTATTAATGGAATTCTTACCCTTAAGAACACACAGTGATTGCACTGGCCTTTTACTCGGCAGGCAGCGTATTGAGTACATGAGAAAATATATCCAGGCACATGTCTCTGTAAAGTAATATGTGCAGCACTGTTGTGCTTGTAAGAAGCATTCTGTCCGCAGGGCTGGCGATATAAAAGAATGTAATCCTGATATTCTCTAGCAAAGGCAGCGGCAGCCCCTGTTGCGCTAGCCAGAAATTAACTTTAGATCTTAGAATGTAATCCTGATTTTCTCTAGCAAAGGCAGCGGCAGCCCCTGTTGCGCTAGCCAGAAATGAACTTTAGATCTTAGAATGTAATCCTGATTTTCTCTAGCAAAGGCAGCGGCAGCCCCTGTTGCGCTAGCCAGAAATGAACTTTAGATCTTAGAATGTAATCCTGATTTTCTCTAGCAAAGGCAGCGGCAGCCCCTGTTGCGCTTACCAGAAATGAACTTTAGATCTTAGAATGTAATCCTGATTTTCTCTAGCAAAGGCAGCGGCAGCCCCTGTTGCGCTAGCCAGAAATTAACTTTAGATCTTAGAATGTAATCCTGATTTTCTCTAGCAAAGGCAGCGGCAGCCCCTGTTGTGCTAACCAGAAATTAACTTTAGATCTTAGAATGTAATCCTGATTTTCTCTAGCAAAGGCAGCGTCAGCCCCTGTTGCGCTAGCCAGAAATTAACTTTAGATCTTAGAATGTAATCCTGATTTTCTCTAGCAAAGGCAGGGCAGCCCCTGTTGCGCTAACCAGAAATGAACTTTAGATCGTAGAATGTAATCTTGATTTTATCTAGCAAAGGCACCGGAAGCCCTTGTTGCTTGCAACACCCAGAAAAGACCTTAGGCTTACAATTTCTTATGTACTCACTGCCCTGCGTGCCGAGGGGAGACTACTTATATTATTACTATTATTAACAGTTTATTACATAGCGCAGCACATTCCGTTGCGCTTTACAATTGGAAAACAACAGTGATACAACAAAACTGGGTAAAAACAGACATAGAGGTAGGAGGGCCCTGCCCGCAAGCTTACACTCTACTGAAATAGGCATTGATACACAAGGATAGGTGCTATCTATTGCATAACGGTCCACCAGATTGCATTTAGTACATATATACTGTATGGTGCATCAATACCACTATGAAACTGAAAGCATGATTCATAACGCCCTTGGGTGACAACATCCCTTTTCTATAGCTGTCTTGTCCTTGTGGAATGTAATAAGAATATAAAGTTTATGTTCTTGGGTATTGGTGGTCATTCCGAGTTGTTCGCTCGTTATTTTTTTCCGCTACGGAGCGATTAGTCGCAAACTGCGCATGCGCAATGTTCGCAGCGCGCCTGCGCCAAGTAAATTAGCACAAAAGTTTGGTATTTTACTCACGGCCTAATGAAGTTTTTTCATCGTTCTGCTGATCGTAGTGTGATTGACAGGAAGTGGGTGTTTCTGGGCGGAAACTGGCCGTTTTCTGGGAGTGTGCGGAAAAACGCAGGCGTTTCAGGGAAAAACGCGGGAGTGTCTGGAGAAACGGGGGAGTGGCTGGCCGAACGCTGGGCGTGTGTGTGACGTCAAACCAGGAACGAAACTGACTGAACTGATCCCTATTTGTGAGTAGGTCTGGAGCTACTCAGAAACTGCTAAGAAATTTCTATTCGCAATTCTGCTAATCTTTCGTTGGCAATTCTGCTAAGCTAAGATACACTCCCAGAGGGCGGCGGCTTAGCGTGTGCAATGCTGCTAAATGCAGCTAGCGAGCGAACAACTCGGAATCACCCCCATTATCCCATGTATAAAGACATTACAGTATAATAAATCTCATTGTTTAACACACAAATCTACAAAACAGATACATTATTAGCTGTGGCACCCTGAAGAATTTGCAATCATAGTGACTGTGGGGCCACTATAGATAGGAAAAATAAATGCATGGAAAAGCTAAGACTCTTATATCAGGTATTCCTCATAGCCCGCAACATAAATAATTCACGTACTTCCAGCTTTGTACTGCTACTTGTGTGATACTAATATGTGACTAAAATAATTATTATTAAATAGAGTTGCACATCCTTTAACCTTCCAAGTTATTGCAAAGCTGATGCTACAGGGGCTCAGTTATTAACATTCTCAATAGCTTCCCGGAGGAGCACGTCTGTGGCAGAACACGGCAGAAGGAAATACATATGTATCAATATTCAACAGAGCTTGAAAGAAAAGTGCAAAGGAAGGAAGCCTGTAAGGTTATACATCAATCTATTTCAACACATCACAATATAGATTTTGTACATTTATATTTCTCTAACGTCCTAGTGGATGCTGGGGACTCCGTAAGGACCATGGGGAATAGACGGGCTCCGCAGGAGACTGGGCACTCTAAGAAAGAATTAGGACTACTGATGTGCACTGGCTCCTCCCTCTATGCCCCTCCTCCAGACCTCAGTTATAATCTGTGCCCGGACGGAGCTGGGTGCATTTTAGTGAGCTCTCCTGAGCTTGCTAATAAGAAAGTATTTTAGTTAGGTTTTTTTATTTTCAGAGAGATCTGCTGGCAACAGACTCTCTGCTACGTGGGACTGAGGGGAGAGAAGCAAACCTACTAACTGCGGCTAGGTTCCGCTTCTTAGGCTACTGGACACCATTAGCTCCAGAGGGATCGAACACAGGAACTTAACCTTGGTCGTCCGTTCCCGGAGCTGCGCCGCCGCCCCCCTCGCAGAGCCAGAAGACAGAAGCCGGTGGGTGAAGCAAGAAGACGTCAAAATCGGCAGCAGAAGACTCCTGTCTTCATATGAGGTAGCGCACAGCACTGCTGCTGTGCGCCATTGCTCCCACACTAACCCACACACTCCGGTCACTGTAGGGTGCAGGGCGCAGGGGGGGGGGGGGGGCGCCCTGGGCAGCAATTGAGTACCTCCTGGCAAAATAGGGCATATATACAGCTGGGCACTGTATATATGCATGAGCCCCCGCCAGTATTTTTACACAAAATTGCGGGACAGAAGCCCGCCGCTGAGGGGGCGGGGCTTCTTCTTCAGCACTCACCAGCGCCATTTTCTCTCCACAGCTCCGCTGAGAGGAAGCTCCCCAGGCTCTCCCCTGCACGATAGAAGAGGGTGAAAAAGAGAGGGGGGCACATAAATTTGGTGTAAAAACAATATATACAGCAGCTACTGGGTTAACACTAAGTTACTGTGTGATTCCTGGGTCATAAAGCGCTGGGGTGTGTGCTGGCATACTCTCTCTCTGTCTCTCCAAAGGGCCTTGTGGGGGAACTGTCTTCAAATAGAGCATCCCCTGTGTGTGTGGTGTGTCGGTACGTGTGTGTCGACATGTCTGAGGTAAAAGGCTCCCCTAAGGAGGAGATGGAGCTAATATGTGTGTGAGAGGGTGTCTCCGTCGACAACGCCGACACCTGTTTGGATATGTGTAAGTGCTAAGGTGAATTTATTGCACAAAAGATTAGAGAACAGACAGGAAATCTACCTATGTCTGTCCCTATGGCGCAGAGACCTTCAGAGTCTCACAATGCTCACTATCCAAAATAATAAACACTGATATCGACACGGAGTTTAACTCCAGTGTCGACTACGATGATGCAAAGTTACAGCCAAAATGGCAGAAAAGTATTCAATATATGATTATTGTAATAAAAGATGATTTGCATATCACTGATGACTCATCTGTCCCTGACACAAGGGTACACATGTTTAAGGGGAAGAAAGCTGAGGTAAATTTCCCTCCTCTCATGAGGAAAAAGAGCGGGAATCTCCAGACAAGAGACTGCAGCTTCCCACAAAGAATTCTCAGGCAGTATCCTTTCCCCACTAGGGCCAGGATGTGATGGGAATCTTCCCCTAGGGTGTCACGTTTGCCCAGAAGGTAGCCCTAGCTATTCTCAGGGATCCTGCAGATAGCGTGCACATTCTGGTACACTACTCAGACCGGCGATTGTGTCGGCATGGGTTTATAGCACTGTGGCGGCGTGGACAGGTACCTTATCAGCAGAAATTGAGACCCTAGTATGTATATATATATATATATATATGTATATAGAGAGATATGTATATATATTAAAGATGCTGTCTTAAGAGATATATATAATCAAACATGCCCAAAGAGACATGAGTATACTGGGTCCTAGAGTCAAAGCTATGTCGATTTCTGCTTGACGTGTCCTGTAGAATGTGCAATGGACAGATGATGCCAACTTAAGTGGCATATGGAAGGCTGAGGTTTGTGTGGAGAAATGTTCTCGGACCTGGTCTCCACGGCTATAGCTGGTAATTCTGATATTTTGCCTTATATTCCTGCACAGCCTAGGAAAGCACGTCATTATCAAATGCAGCTTTTCGAACAAAGAAACAAAAAAAGGTGCGTCCTTTCTTGCCAGAAGCTGCACAACACAGCTAGTTCCCAGGAACAGAAGTTTTCCCCTGCCTCTATGAAATTCCACCGCATGTCGCTGGGGCTCCACAGACGGAGCTAGGTCCGGTGGGGGCACGCTTTCGTAAGTTCAGCAACAAGTTGGTTCACTCCCTGTTAGATCCCTGGGCAATAGATATTGTGTCTCAGGGATACAAGCTGGACTTTGAGAAGATGCCTCCTCACTGACGGCCCTGCCGGCTTCCCCCCACGAGAGGGAAACAGGGTTAACTGCAATTCACAAATTGTATCTTTAACAGGTGGTGGTCAAGGTTCCCCTCCTTCGACACGTTGGGGGTTATTATTCGACCATGTGGTAGTCCCGAAACCAGATGGTTCGGTCAGACCCATACTGAATTTAAAATCCCTGAACATATACCTGAAAAGGTTCAAGTTCAAGATGGAATCGCTAAGAGCGGTCGTTACAAGCCTGAAAGGGGGAGGTGTTATCGTGACTCGGGACATAAAGGAGGCATACCTTCATGTCCCCATTTATCCACCTCATCAGGCGTACCTCAGAATTGCGGTACGGGATTGTCATTACCAATTTCAGACGTTGCCGTTTGGTCTCTCCACGGCCCCGAGAATATTAACCAAGGTAATGGCGGAAATGATGGTGCTCCTGCGGAAGCAAGGTGTCACTATTATCACGTACTTGGACGATCTCCTCATAAAAGCGAGATCAAGAGAGCAGAACAGCGTATCACTTTCTCTGGAAGTGTAACGGCAACACGGCTGGGTTCTATATATTCCAAAGTCGCAGTTGGTTCCTACAGCTCATCTGCCTCTCCTAGGCATGATCCTAGACACAGACCAGAAAAGGGTTTATCTCCCGATAGAGAGAGCTCAGGAGCTCGTGACACTGGTCAGGAATCTATTAAAACCAAAACAGGTGTCAGTGCATCACTGCACTCGAGTCCTGGGAAGAATGGTGGCATCATACGAGGCCATTCCCTTCGGCAGGTTCCATGAGAGGACCTTCCAATGGGACTTACTGGACAAGTGGTCCGGATCACATCTTCAGATGCATCGGTTAATCACCGTATCCCCCTGGGCCAGGGTGTCTCTCTTGTGGTGGCTGCAGAGTGCTCACCTTCTCAAAGGTCGCAGATTAGGCATTCAGGACTGGGTCCTGGTGACCACGGATGCAAGCCTCCGAGGGTGGGGGGGCAGTCACATAGGGAAGACATTTTCAAGGGCTGTGGTCAAGTCAGGAGACTTGCCTTCACATCAATATCCTGAAATGAAGGGCCATATACAACGCCCTAAGTCAAGCGGAGACCCTGTTCGCAACTAATCGGTGCTGATTCAATCAGACAACATCACCGCAGTGGCTCATGTAAACCGCCAAGGCGGCACAAGGAGCAGGGTGGCGATGGCGGAAGCCACCAGAATTCTTCGATGGGCGGAGAATCACGTACAAGCACTGTCAGCAGTGTTCATTCTGGGAGAGAACAACTGGGAAGCAGACTTCCTCAGCAGGCACGACCTCCACCCGGGAGAGTGGGGACTTCATCAAGAAGTCTTCGTGCAGATTGTAGGTCGGTGGGAACTGCCACAGGTGGATATGATGGCATCCCGCCTCAACAAAAAGCTACAGAGGTATTGCGCCAGGTCAAGAGACCCTCAGGCGATAGCTGTAGATGCACTGGTGACACCGTGGATGTTCCAGTCGGTTTATGTGTTTCCTCCTCTTACTCTCATACCCAAGGTGATGAGAATCATAGGAAAAGGAGGAGTGAGAACAATACTCATTGTTCCGGATTGGCCAAGATCTGCAAGAAATGCTCACAGAGGACCCATAGCCTCTGCCTCTCAGACAGGACTTGTTGCAGCAGGGGCCCTGTCTGTTCCAAGACTTACCGCGGCTGCGTTTGTTGGCATGGCGGTTGAACGCCGGATCCTGGCAGAAAAAGGCATTCCGGATGAGGTTATTCCTACACTGATAAAGGCTAGGAATGAGGTGACGGCTAAACATTATCACCGTATATGGCGGAAAAAATGTTGCTTGGTGTGAGGCCAGGAATGCCCCTATGGAGGAATTCCAGCTGGGCCGTTTCCTTCACTTCCTACAGTCGGGAGTGACATTGGGCCTGAAATTGGGTTCCATTAGGGTCCAGGTTTCGGCCCTATCCATTTTCTTTAAAAAAGAACTGCCTTCTCTTCCTGAAGTCCAGACGTTGTATAGGGAGTGATGCATATTCAGCCCCCTATTGTGCCACCAGTGGCACCTTGGGATCTTAACGTGGTGTTGAGTTTCCTGAAATCTCACTGGTTTGAGCCACTTAAGACCGTGGAGTTAAAATATCTCACGTGGAAAGTGGTCATGCTATTGGCCTTAGCTTCGGCTAGGCGTGTGTCAGAATTGGCGGCTTTGTCATGTAAAAGCCCCTATCTGGTTTTCCATATGGACAGGGCAGGATTACGGACTCGTCCGCAATTTATGCCGAAGGTGGTGTCATCTTTTCATTTGAACCAACCTATTGTGGTGCCTGCGGCTACTCGTGACTTGGAGGATTCCAGGTTACTAGATGTAGTCAGGGCTTTGAAGATTTATGTTGCCAGAACGGCTAGAGTCAGGAAGACTGACTTGCTGTTTATCCTGTATGCATCCAACAAGCTGGGTGCTCCTGCTTCAAAGCAAACTATTGCTCGCTGGATCTGTAACACGATTCAGCAGGCTCATTCTGCGGCTGGATTGCCGCATCTAAAATCGGTAAAAGCCCATTCCACAAGGAAGGTGGGCTCTTCTTGGGCTGCTGCCCGAGGGGTCTCAGCATTACAGCTTTGCCGAGCAGATACTTGGTCGGGTTCAAACACTTTTACAAAATTCTACAAGTTTGATACCCGGGCTGAGGAGGACCTTGTGTTTGCCCATTCGGTGCTGCAGAGTCATCCGCACTCTCCCGCCCGTTTGGGAGCTTTGGTATAATCCCCATGGTCCTTACGGAGTCCCCAGCATCCACTAGGACGTTAGAGAAAATAAGATTTTACTCACCGGTAAATCTATTTCTCGTAGTCCGTAGTGGATGCTGGGCGCCCGTCCCAAGTGCGTACTTCTTCTGCAATACTTGTATATAGTTATTGCTTAATTAAGGGTTATGTTATGTTGGCATCCGTTTGTTGATGCTCTGTTGTTGTTCATACTGTTAACTGGGTATGTTATCACAAGTTATACGGTGTGATTGGTGTGGCTGGTATGAGTCTTACCCTGGATTCCAAAATCCTTTCCTTGTTATGTCAGCTCTTCCGGGCACAGTTTCCTTAACTGAGGTCTGGAGGAGGGGCATAGAGGGAGGAGCCAGTGCACACCAGTAGTCCTAATTCTTTCTTAGAGTGCCCAGTCTCCTGCGGAGCCCGTCTATTCCCCATGGTCCTTACGGAGTCCCCAGCATCCACTACGGACTACGAGAAATAGATTTACCGGTGAGTAAAATCTTATTATTTCAACACAGCAGAATATATAGTTTGTTCTATAAGATGCTTTATTCCCTGAATTTAGAATCCAAGGCCATGCTGTAAATATTATATTATTAATTATAGACACAACATTTTCACTAAATAATGCGCAATTCAAGTCTCGATGCAGACAGTAAGAAATGAGCGTAAGGTTACAAGAAGTGGTAAAAAAAACTAAAAGCACTAGTATGGGCTGGACATTAGCTACTGTATGTGCTGGTTAATGTATTTATTGATTAACAGTTTCTTATATTTCTTATACAGCACAACAAATTCCATTGCACTTTAAATTTGGAAACAATTGGAAACAACAGTAGAAAAAAATCAAGACTGGGCAATAACAGACATTTATAGAGGCAGAAAGGCCCTGCTTGCAATCTAAAGGGAGGTAGGCATTGATACACAAGGATAGGTGCTACCTATTGCATAATGGTCCACCAGATTGCAAAGTTTCTTAGTGGGCTGTATCATATGGTCACACAGCAATGTTGGCCTGTGGTCAGGATGATGAGAAAGTGAAGAAAGAGAAAATATGTGAGGATATGAGTGGTCTCTACAGTGGGGAAGTAATTGGATAGGAAAGTTTATGAAGGTTATGTGGGCAGTTTCAGAATTTGATAAGCTTGCATGAAGAGGTCAGTTTCCAGGGATCGTTAGAAGGTTTGGAGATCAGAGGAGAGAGTCTTATTGTGCGTGGTAGAGCATTCCACAGAGTGAATGCAGCCCGTAAAAAGTCCTGCAATTGTGAATGGGAGCGAATAATGAGTGTGGAAGAGAGACGTAGATCTTGTGAAGAGTGAAGAGATTGGGTTGGAAGATATTTTGAGATAAGCAAAGAGATGTACGTTGGTGTAGTTTGTGTAATGGCCTTCTGGCTGAGTAAAAGTATATTGAATATGGTAGAATACAGATAACCTATGGAGGGACTGACAGAGCGGCTCCACAGACGATGAACATCTAGCGAGGAAGATTACCCGTGCAGCTGCAATCAGAATGGATTGTAGTTGTGAGAGTCAATTTTTTGTAAGACCAGTAAGAAGACTATTGCAATAATCAATGCGGGAGATAATGAGAGTATGGATTGGAGTTTTTGCTGTGTCTTAGTGTAACACTGCAAAAGGTTAATGTAGTCAGGGCTGCATCGACCACTATGAAAGATCAAGGATTGTAAAGGGATATGCATCGAACCTTGTAAAACAGACAGGTGAGTAAGTTGATGGCTTCAAGCTATAATTTAGCTATGCATTCTACTATATGACAGCTAGAGCTATGGGCAGTTTCTCCACATGTCCTTCTTAGAAGGATTACTGCATGCCTACTGTAGTCTTGTATTGAGACTTTGAAAAACATTATTTATACCTGTGGAACATGTTTCTCCTAGACATGTAATGATACTAAACTTGGTGTTTGACTAGTTGACGTAACAGGTCCTCAGCTGAGACACTTATTATATCTAAAAGCTCTATCTGTAGATAGTGAATGGAAAAAAATCGATATATCAATTCATTACATTATATACAATTATTTTGTATTATATTTTACCAATTATTTTTACTTAAAAACACTCTACACTGCTTTGCATATTCTGTTTGTATGGATGGGGCTTGAACCCTATGCAAGTAAAAGCTTGGACACTCCTATGCTCCCATAACACACCACAGAATTCTGTGCCAGTGTAGGCTTTTTACGGAGGAGAGTTAATGGGATACATGAGATAAAGAACAAATAAATGGGGGAAGACACAAGAAAGATCAGGGTGGAGGCAGGAAAGTAAAGGGAGATGTTGGTGAAGATGTATAGGACCACATCGAACCTAAGGATGAAATCAAAGGAGTAAACTTGACACATGAAGGAGATCAAGGGAGTCAAACAACATACATCAGAGGACCACACTAAGGGGATTATTCAAGACCCAAAGGGGTTATGTGGGAATTACCAAAAGAAATTAAAAGACACAGGCGAGAGACCAGACACATGGAGGAAATAATAGAAGATAGAAAGGACAAATCTGGGGGCTAGGCAAGAGATATCAAAGAGAGAGAGAGTGACAATTATAGCAATGAACCGAGGCAAAGAATAAGAGAAATAGCGTGATGTAATAGAGTTTGAGATTGCCATAGGTGCGGGATGTCGGCCGATCTCGGACATTTTATTAAAGGGGCAGTCACTTACAAGGCAAGGTTTGGTTTTCATTATATATACAGCAAAGTTCCTCTTACCAGCGAAAAAGGCAAGAAGCATATAAACTGGGTACAAAGTATATATTTTGTGTGCGCTGGGAATAGTCTCTGATAATTACACCTTTGGCCAATTCAGGGCACTTTTTTTGATTGTGCCTGCCCTTAGGCTTTGGCCACACATAGCGGTTTGGCGGGTCCCATTCATCCATAACAGCTTGGCAGATGGAGCGTTTTGGGTTCCCACACTAGCCTTTCCGCAGGATGCTGCTGCACAGGATCCGGCCAGTGCCACAAACAGATTTCAAGTAGAACAGAGTGCGGCACAACTGCACTTTGTGAACACATACATTCAAATGTATGTGTTCTAGTTGAAATCCGGTCCTCCTGTCATCCTGCTCAACCACAGCATGCTGCGGTTGGGTCCGGTGGATGCGGCACTACCACATATGTGTGGACGACCACACAGGGGGCTATGTGTGGCCCAAGCCTTAAAGTTCCCTTTATCCATAAAGGGCAGTATCACTTCAGTAGAATTATCTTAGAGATTGTTTCCTATTTGGCTTACAAATACTAGGCACTCCCGCTACTTGAACCTGTTCTTCTTGGATTATTTAATACAGTACCTGTTTTTGTAACAACCCAGCTTAATATTAACTACACGCTTGTATAATAAGTTGCCTTACTACTTATAATGCTCTTGTGTGCCAGTTCGGCAAGCATCTTACTAAATATTGATGGTCCTACCTGGCTTGCATAGGACTATTTGCTTGTAGGCCAGACAGGCTTATAAGTGAATATCTGCTACCAACATCTACTTGGGACACTCTCAAGTTATTATGGGGCACATATGACAATGAATAATATTATTATCACTTTATATTACCAATGATAAATGCTGCTCCTTATTGTCATTTGTTCAAACACATGACAGGAGCTGATTGGCTGGAGCACCATGCATCATTTGTATTGAGTGATAACATGTATACATCTGCTTACAATTAAGTCTGTCGGCTTTGGCTAATACACCAGTATAGACTTCTGCGTATGGAATGTGTGAGCAGGAGTATAGGGTTTCTGCCTGTGGGATTTCAGGGGTTAGGAAAGGATGACATTGTTTGAGTACAGTATATCATTACTTAGCTAGTGTCCTACATTTTATGCAGCGTAAATGTATACTAGTTTCCATTTGTATTTTTACAGGAATACAGAAAATATATAGTAATAACAATGCATTACGCATATAATAATGAAAAAATATACATATATACACATGATGAAGTCCAAATAGGACGAAACGCGTTGGGTGTTACTTGATTTAACCAATCCCCATAAGTTAAGATATTTATTCCTCTCTTGTGTTATAATGTTATATGTTTATTTATTTCTCTTCTCTTCTAATGTTCTAGTTTTAACATGTACATGTGAAGTCTCTAGGCGTTTTTATCTTTGATATTCTGTTTTGTGCTACATTTTGTGAATAAATGACTGTAACTATTTTTATATAATACACTTAGTCTTCCAAATCTCTTTGACACCATTGGTCGCTTAGAATACCTTATTCCTTTTTTCCAATATATATATATATATATATATATATATATATGTGTGTGTGTGTTAAACAGATGTGTCTTCATGCATCATTGCTGCCATCAAACAGCTCCTCTTCGTTCACTCGGTCCCGCAAGACTCAGCTAGCCTCGGACGTCTTTTTGCATCTTTTTTTTGCCAAAAATGCATCTTAGTTGCAACGTGATGCAACTAGGATGCATCCAGAGACTGTGCTGATTCATTTGTTATGCAACATTTGTATATTTGTGTGCGACTGAGTCTCTGAATCTGCATATGAAGTGCTACAATGTCGCTGCCACAACTGCTACATTGTGGTACCCACAATACACAAGTGTCACATATCAAATTAATTAGCACAGTCTCCTGGTGCATCCTAGGAGAGTTGCACGGGACCTGGTGGCTCACTCCTGCCAGGCATCTTCTGCTGTGTGGCGCATCGAGGCTAGATGTATGATGACACATCTGTATTTGTGTATATAATATATTTATATGTACATTGCTTGAAGTGGGATATATGTGTGGGATGCAGTCAATTTACCTACAAACAAAATCCCGACAGACAAAATACCGACAACCATTGACCGACAGTCAAAATCCCAACAAGGTCAAAATCCCGACATGGTCAAAATACCGACAAGGTCATAATACCATAATTTACAATGTCAACAAGTCAAAAAGTCGACATGAGTTTTCCATGATTTTTTTCATTGAAACCGACTTGGTCATACTTTACCATCCCAGTGGACCTGGAGGGGGCATATAATAGTGTGCCGAGCACAGCGAAGCACCGTGCCCAAAGCATGGTGAGCACAGCAAGCCATGCGAGGGGACGCGGTACACTTATGCGGTGTCCATGTTGACCTTTGTCGACATACACACCAAAAAAAATGAAAAACTCTTGTCAGCTTTTTGACCTGTCAACATTTTAAATATCGGGATTTTGACCTTGTCAGGATTTTGACATTGTCGGGATTTTGGCCGTCGGTCAATTGCTGTTGGGATTTTGGCTGTCGGGACTTTGATTGTAGGTATTTCATACTGATCCCATGTGTATTTACAATATGCTAAACATAGAGCAGACAACACAGTGCATTCATTCCAAATAACCCTTTAAAGAGCCTGATATCCTTCTAGACTATTAGTGGGGTCTGCTACTGTACTGTATATAGTTTTCTTGAAATACAGTATAAAAATTACATCAGCTTCTGGAAAGCAACTCCTGATCTGTAACATCTCACTGACGTGAACCGTTCTGTGTGATCAATGTGCTGGTGCAAGAATGATGGAATATAAGTCCAAAGGGGGAAAGAATGCAAAAAACACTCAAATTTATAACTATAAAGATTTTCCAAAAATGTCCATGATCAAATATCCATTTTCATCAAATATTATTCTATGACTAATCCACTTTATTTCATTGTTACAGGTTTAAAGTCTTTAGGAATGACAATTGCCCAGTGTTATGAAGAAGTTGGCCTGTTGCTCCTCTTTTTGTCGGTCGGCATTTCCATATTCTCTGCCTTGGAATATGCCGTGGAACACAGCGTCCCCGACACCACATTCACAAGTGTCCCTAGCGCCTGGTGGTGGGCGACCACCTCCATGACGACAGTAGGTTATGGAGACATCAGACCGGACACCACGCTTGGTAAAATTGTTGCCTTTTTGTGCATTTTGTCGGGAATCTTGGTTTTGGCGTTGCCAATTGCCATCATAAATGACCGTTTCGCTGCTTGTTACTTTACATTAAAGATGAAGGAAGTAGCTCTAAGGCAAAGAGAAGCATTAAAGAAACTAATGAAGAACATAAGTACGGAATCAGATATAAATGTTAACTTAAGAGACATCTACGCCAAAAGTATCATGGAAATGTTACGGTTGAAAACCAGAGAACGAGCAAGTACAAGAAGCAGCGGAGGGGATGATTTTTGGTGACCTCTGATTTATTTTATTTTCCTTCCAAGAGATGTATTTGTTTTTTGTTGCGTTTAGCTTTTTATTATTTACTTTTAATCTACAGTACTCTGCCTTTTATTTTGGGTTACAGTACGTTGACTGTCACATTATCATTCACTTATCAATGTAGATCAGTGTTTCCCAACCTCGGTCCTCAAGGCACACCAACAGTCCTGGTTTTAGTGATATCCAGGCTTGAACACAGGTGACTTAATTAGTACCTCAGTTATTTTGACTTAACCATCTGTGCTGAAGCCTGGATATCACTAAAATCTGCACTGTTGGTGTGCTTTGAGGACCGCGGTTGGGAATGCCTGATGTAGATAACACATTCCCAACCACGGTCCTCAAGGCACACCAACAGTGCAGGTTTTAATGATATCCAGGCTTCAGCACAGATGGTTAAATCAAAATAACTAAGGTACTAATTAAGTCACCTGTGTTCAATCCTGGAGATCACTAAAAACAGGACTGTTAGTGTGCCTTGAGGACCGAGGTTGGGAATACCTGATGTACCTGTTTTGTATTTGAAAGACTCTCATTTATAAGGACCATTACTTTCCATATTTGCGTAGCATTGGCCACTAAATTGAGGTTAAACTAGAATTAGAATTTTAATTAAATTAGGAAATCAAATTGAGTAAAAAAAAAATAGTGCAAATGATTATGTTTTACTCCTACACTGGTCTTATTTTGATGGCTGGAGCAGTGGTGGCAAATTTTGGTGACTTAATTTAAGTTTGCCAATTATTGACAGTTAAAATGTATTATCTAATCAGTACATTTTGGGTGCACCAACATTTACCTTATCAACATTTTCATTGCTTGCCTAAAATCTAAAATATAGTGTTAAAAAAAAATCCACTTACAGTATGAAAATCCCATCTTTCATTTTCTGTACTTTTGGCCTGTGACCACAGATGTAGACATTTGAGACTTACTAAAAATGAGCCACGGTGTCATTGTCCCTTATGTTAAACAGTGTCGCCTTCTTCAGGCACGTGTGTGTCTCCTGGCTGACCACAATAATTCTTTAGTTGCAGGTTAGATTTAAGCATCTCTATATGTAAGAGCTTGACTTCAAAATAACATGTAGCTTTATGTATTGTTACCTTATCAGAAAATTTTTGTTTTGCTTGTTTTAAAAAAATTGTGATATTGATATATTTATATACAGACAATAAATGAAAGTACACAATAGTCAATTAATATTAAGCCATATAATGATTTAATTTAATGTAGTCCAATGTTAATAAATAATTATTATTATTTAAAGGGGATTGATACATGCAAGTTAAAGACAAATTTAAAAAAAATATATAGCTTACAAATTGTTTTTCTTATACATTTTCAAAAGTTGTAACGTTATACTGAGGTCCTTGGGGTTTATTTAAGCATATATGGAGGAGAGACCTATGCTTTTCCCTCCTTCCTCCTAATGGGCCAATTTACATGGCCATCTACTGGGGATTGATACATTCCCATCTACATCCCCATCTACTGGGGATTGATACATGCAAGTGAAAGACAAATTTAAAAAAAAAATACCAGGAGGTGGGGATGTAGATGGGGATGTATCAATCCCCAGTAGATGGCCATGGAGGCGTACCAGGAGGTACAAATAGGCAAATAATAGGGGTATGTTTTTTGAGGGGGTTTTAAGTAGGTTCTTTTACGTCCTTTAAATATGCTCAGGGTTCCTTTTCCTGAACAGCTGATGTAATAATCCTCAGACTATCAAGAGTCTCCTACAGCAGTTATGCCATGTTGTTATACTAGCAATGAAAGGATTTTTAGCCATAGATAAAATTATTCTTAAGTATTTTAACAAGTAACGTGCAAGAGTCGCATTTTGGAACAGAGATATTTTTTTTTTGTACCTTAAATTACAAAGAATAAACACTGGAAAACTTGACAAGTCAGGAAAGACTAACTAAACCACAGACATTCCTAAGTACACCATGAGACCTCCTGTGAAATACAGAGTTTATTTTTTAAATATTTCAAAACGTACACCTGTTGTCTTCGCACAGTGAAAGCAACACTTTTGTGACCTGGAGATATATTGATATTGATAAGCGTGATGGTGTAGCCAATCCATATAAGACACTAGAGCATCATAAGTGTATAGTCAGGAAGTGCCTCTGTGATGTCACTAATCCCCAGTTATTGGGAACGCTGTATTTTAATAAATATTATTAAAACCCCAAAAATGCCTCCATTGTGTGAAGCTGAATGAGGTTGTGTAATGCCTTTATTGCCAGAGCCGGCCCTAACCAATAAGATGCCCTAGGCAAGATTTTGTCTGGTGCCCCCTAGCACCGCCACTAGTTCTGCAGGAGAAGCCTGGCATGAGTCAGCAGGCAGCTCTGCTACCGTCGGGCGCTTTCTGTTTATAAAAAATGCATCTTATTTGCATTACTATGTGGCTAGGATGCACAAGCAGCTTCTGCTGATTAAAATGATATGTTGCATGCCTATATTCTGTGTGCAACTGCAGCTATATCTGCATACGAAATGCTAAACTTACAGTGATTTTCAGGAATACACTGCAACGTAGCATTTCATATACAGATACAGCCGCAGTCACACGCAGAATTTAGGCATGCTGCATATCATTTTAATCAGCAGAAGCTGCTGGTGCCCCTAAGCATACCAAATGCCCTAGGCAATTGCCTAGTTTGCCTATGCCTAAGACCGGCTCTGTTTATTGCAGTAGCTTATGAATAGCATATTCCTTTTCACCTAACGAGGGAAAACAGTCTTTCAGCATTTTGATCTAAAATTAAGGGCTCTATTTTCCAAGCCATAGATGGAGATAAAGTACCAGCCAAATGGCTCCTAACTGTCATTTTTCAAACCCAACCTGTGACATGGCAGTTAGGAGCTGATTGGCTGGTACTTTATCTCCATCTAAGGCTTAGTAAATAGACTCCTAAATCTTTAAAATGCTTCAAACAAGGAGGCTGATTCTGAGATGGGTGTAATACAAAAAGAGCGGGTAACTTTGCACCAAAATGCCGTCTGCTCCGCAATGACACGAGCCGGGTGCTGCAGTGTGACATTGGGCCTACTTCAGATTTGTGCGTAAACCCGATGGTATAACACAAATCCGATGGTGTGGTCTGTACAGGTGCAAGACCTGTTCTATGCACATGCAGAATGGATCTTGTGATATTACTCACAGCCCCTCCCCGTCAGCTGCTGCATGATTGACACGCTGTGGCATTTAGGGGGGGGGCGGAGCACAAAGTGCTGTTCTTCAAAATGGGGGTGTGGCCTCATGGAAAAACCTTGCAAGGTCATGCCCCCATAGTGATGCCAATGGGGTTTCTAGTGAGGCCACACCTCCTGTCTGTGAAGCCATACCCCTTTTTGAGGTGGGCCAGATGTGAGATGAGCAGAGAGAGTTAGATTTGGGTGGAACATTTCCAAATTCAGATATAAGCTGCGCAGCATCTGTGGGCTACATGCAAAAGCAGCCAGCATGTATGCTGCATGCAAAACAATAAATGCTTCCCCTACCCCAAACCCCTCTCCCCACACCCCCAGTAGCAGAATGTTCTATTCAGATGCCCAGCTACTTGCTCTCTTTTGCTTTTACTCCCACCTCAGAATCAGGCCTCATAGTGTAACCCTCTTACAAATTATTACTTATTCATACTTGATTGTTTCCCTGGAAGTTGCAGGAGACTCACAACTTTTCAGGTAGAGCTCTGCTGCTCCAGACCAGTGGCTAGATATCCTGCATTCCATTCACTTCCAAGTGAAAATAATACTAATGGGGATATAATACTCATAATCACGGGAATGTATGGAGGGAGAGGGGCTTAATGATGTGAGAACCCCATCCCACCCACCCCCCAAGTGGCCAGCAGGTCTCTGTTCTCTCTTGAGGCTTCTCCTGGAGAGGAGCAACAAAATGTTGGCAAGTACAGTTAGGTCCATACATATGTGGACACCGACATGCCTTTCCTAATTGTCACTCTATAAGCCACCACAATTAATTTCAAATTAAACAAAGGGGATGCAATTGAAGTGCAGACTTTCAGCTTTCATTCAAGGTGTTGAACAAAAATAAATGAAATGTTTAGGAATTGCATTTTTACACACAGTCCCCTGTTTTCATCGGCTCAAATGTAATTGGACAAATAAACACAATCAACAATCATAAATAAAATGTTCATTTTAATATTTTGTTGGGAATGCTTTGTAGGCGATGACTGCCTGAACTCTGGAACCCATGGACATCCCCAAATGCTGGGTTTATGCCTTCATTAAGTTTTGCCAGGCCTTTACTGCAGAGCTCTTCAGTTGTTGTTGTTGTTGTTGTTTGTTCGTGGGTCTTCTTGCCTTTAGTATTGTCTTCAGCAAGTAAAATGCCTGCTCGATCAAGTTGAGACCAGCTGATTGACTCAACCAATACAGAAGATTCCATTTCTTTGCCTTAAAATACTCCCAGATTATTTTTGTTGTATGTTTTGGGTCATTGACCATCTGTACTGTGAAGCACTGTCCAATTAAACTTTGCAGAATTCGACTGAATCTAAGCAGATTCTTTTTTTTTTTTTTAAAAGCAGAAATCATTTCCAAGGCAAAATCAGGTTGGTTTTGCCTTTGAAATGATTGGCGCTTTAAAAAAAATGGGCACACTCGCACAAAGTCCCGTATCTCCGTCAGCTTGCAGGATATTACATGTAGCCCTATATCTCTGTACACTTCACAATTCATCCATCTGCTTCTGTCTTCTGTTACATCATCAATAAACACTAGTGACCCAGGGTCACTGGAAGCCATGCATGCCCATGCCATCACACTGTCTCCACCTGGTTTTACAGATGATGTAATATACTTCATATCCATGAGCCATCCCAAGCCTTCTCCATCCTTTTTTCTTTCTATCATTTTGGTACAGGATGATCTTAGTTTAATCTGTACAAAGAAAGATGTTCCAGAACTGGCTTGACGTTTTTAGAATTTTTTTTAAGTCTATTCTGGAATTTCTATTTTTGAGGCTTATGAATGGTCTGCCACTTGTGGTGACCCCTCTGTCTTCTCTTTATGGTAGACTTGAATAATAATTTCATTACCTATTGGAGCGTGTTCTTCACTTGGCTGGATGTTGTGAAGTGTTTTTTCTTTACAACAGTAAGGATCCTGCGATCATGCACCGCTGTTGTCTTCCATGGATGTCCACCAGGCCTTTTTGTGTTGCCGAGCTCATCAATACATTCTTTTTTTTCCCGCAGAATGTACCAAACAGTTTAGTTGGGTATTCCTATGGTTACTGCTATCTATCTGATGCAGGGTTAGCCAACCCTGGTCCTCGAGAGCTACCAACAGTTAACGTTTTCCAGGTCTCCTCAACTGTGGATCTTTTAAAATGTGTCAGATAATAATGACTGCACCTGTGCACCTGCTAGGTGAGCTGAAAAACGTGAACTGTTGGTAGCTCTCGAGGACCAGGGTTGGCTACCCCTGATCTGATGGATTGTTTTTGTTTTTGCAGCCTAAGGATGACCTCTTTCACTTGAATTGAGAGCTCCTTTGACCGCATGTTGTGGATTTTTGTTGCAACAGCTTAAATGACACTTGGCATCAACTGCAGACCCTTTGCCTGCTTAATTGATTAAGAAATAACAAACGTTTAGTCATGAAACAGTTTTTGACTCAATTGTCCAATTAGTTTTGATCCCTTTAAAAAGAGGGGGCTACAGTATATACGGTATTAAACAGTTGCATCATCTGTCATTTCTAAACCCTTCCTCAAATTTGGATGTGATCACCCTCAAATTACAGCTGATAGTCTGCACTTTCAAATAAAACTCATTATGTAACTGTAACATAAAAATATTTTTATAAACAGTAAAAAATTACAAAAATTGTTTTAGTATATATACAGTATATGGACCTAAGTGTATGTACTTATTTTTGTAGTCCAGTGGAATATTGGAATATTTTACTTACTGCAAATGAGGTATATAACTAATACTGTATTACAAATTATTCCTCCTTTGTGATAATTCATGGATTGTGTATATACTGATTCCAAGTCTCACAGAAAGAGGCCACAAGCGCAGACAGTCTGGGACAGCCAGATTTATCCCCTAATGCTAATGCCAGTATCCGTAGCTTCATGCAGATAGTTGTACTGCTCACTGTTTTTCCATCCACAATCATCAGTATTAGTATCAGTGCCCCATGCAAGGTGCAAAACAGGTCTGTAGGGAGCATTCTTCCCATAGCCATATGCATCACTCATAATAGCATAGAAGTCTGACTACACACCCATGACACCTACACAGAACGGACGTCTTGTGTGCATTCACAAGGTAGCCGCCCAGTTGACACCCATAAATGCTAATTTCATGGGAAGAGAGAACAGGCAGCATGTGGAGTCTCAGTTGAGGTGCCTTTGAATGTATGGTGCCTGCATCCACAGTTTGCTAACTGTTGCCAGATAAGTATGCTTTTGGACATGTGCGACACTTAATTGAATCAAGAGGACCATTTGAATTAAGTCTCCACCTCTGGCTAGTTTATACTGTATATACCCAGTTATGAAATAGGTGGGAAGATAACAGCCTGTAGCCATATTGTCGGAATACTCACAGCAGCACAAAGCATTTTAGGGAGTGAGACAGGTTCAGCTTTATGACATGAATGGTAATGTAGCCAGAGCCAGAGACTAACAGATAAACCAAAGATTAGGTTCCTCCAACAGGAGAGGAAAGTGATGTGCATTCCAGATTAACAGGGCAGTTGAGGAGGTCACCCCGGAGCCCGGGCACTGTGATATATGTGAACTGGGGTTTCTGCGTGGTACAATATGAACTGGGGGCACTACAGTGTGGAGCTGGGTGTTGGTGGTGTTGGGAGCATTTACTCATTATATTTTGTAATAACTTCCCCGCCAACATATATTGACAATTTTATAGTAAGGGGCCCCCACAAGTTAGTTACATTGGGGCCCCAAAAAGCCTTACTCTTGCCCTGTATGTAGTTGCTGCCAGACACATTCTAGAAGGTGATGGTGTCAGACACGGCTCTATGAGAAACTAATTTTATACATTCAACTTATTAAGCTTGCCTGATTGGGCTCTCGAATCAAATTACAAACCAAAGTGCAAGAAGTTTATGTATTGAGGTTTATGTGGATGTGGAATTGCTGGAAGCATAGTTTCAGATGTTATTCTCAAACAGCTAAGTCTACAATCATAAACAACCTTAAAAAACAGCAAAATGAAAACTTTATAAAAATAGAAATTTTTAAGATATTTGTGTATAATATTTTTTTTTCTTTTAAAATTGTGTAGCTAAATGTATTGGAATCTAAATAAAACTGGAATAAATTCTATTTTACTCTCAAGTTTGTCTTTGTTGTTTGGTTAATTGTAGCATTTTGTTTTCAAAAACATTTGAAATATTATAGAATACCCGTTCACCAGTGGTACTCAAACTGTGTGCTGGTGCTCCCTGGGGTGCCTCGGATTGGAGGTTCAGGACCAATTCAAATTATTTATGGTCAATCTAATAGAAAAAAACAGTGCCGGTGGCTTCCAGTAATAAAAAATGTGTGGACAAACGGAAGCAGATCTTGTCCCTCACCACACAACTGAACCTAAGGATGACATATAAATACAATTTACTTAATTTAGTTTGGGTACCACTGCCGTACACATTGCTCAACCCTGAGAGTACCATAAATCAAAAGCTTGGAACTATTATGAATTATGGCCCACAATTTCTCAATTTCTTGCACATACACACACACAACTATTCTTCTTCATCTGATTTTTATACACTGCTCAAAAAAATAAAGGGAACACTAAAATAACACATCCTAGATCTGAATGAATTAAATATTCTTATTAAATACTTTGTTCTTTACATAGTTGAATGTGCTGACAACAAAATCACACAAAAATTATCAATGGAAAGCAAATTTATTAACCCATGAAGGTCTGGATTTGGAGTCACCCTAAAAAAAAAAGTGGAAAAACACACTACAGGCTGATCCAACTTTGATGTAATGTCCTTAAAACAAGTCAAAATGAGGCTCAGTAGTGTGTGTGACCTCCACGTGCCTGTATGACCTCCCTACAACCCACACAAGTGGTTCAGGTAGTGCAGCTCATCCAGGATGGCACATCAATGCGAGCTGTGGCAAGAAGATTTGCTGTGTCTGTCAGCGTAGTGTCCAGAACATGGAGGCGCTACCAGGAGACAGGCCAGTACATCAGGAGACGTGGAGGAGGCCGTAGGAGGGCAACAACCCAGCAGCAGGACCGCTACCTCCGCCTTTGTGGTAGGAGGAACAGGAGGAGCACTGCCAGAGCCATGCAAAATGACCTCCAGCAAGCCACAAATGTGCATGTGTCTACTCAAACGATCAGAAACAGACTCCATGAGGGTGGTATGAGGGCCCGACGTCCACAAGTGGGGGTTGTGCTTACAGCCTAACACCATGCAGGATGTTTGGCATTTGCCAGAGAACACCAAGATTGGCAAATTCGCCACTGGCGCCCTGTGCTCTTCACAGATGAAAGCAGGTTCTCACTGAGCACATGTGACAGACGTGACAGAGTCTGGAGACGCCAAGGAGAACGTTCTGCTGCCTGCAACATCCTCCAGCATGACCGGTTTGCCAGTGGGTCAGTAATGGTGTGGGGTGGCATTTGCTGGAGGTCATTTTGCAAGGCTCTGGCAGTGCTCCTCCTGTTCCTCCTTGCACAAAGGCGGAGGTAGCGGTCCTGCTGCTGGGTTGTTGCCCTCCATGTCTCCTGATGTTCTGGCCTGTCTCCTGGTGGCGCCTCCATGTACTGGACACTACGCTGACAGACACAGCAAACCTTCTTGCCACAGCTCGCATTGATGTGCCATCCTGGATGAGCTGCACTACCTGAGCCACTTGTGTGGGTTGTAGGGAGGTCATACAGGCACGTGGAGGCCACACACACTACTGAGCCTCATTTTGACTTGTTTTAAGGACATTACATCAAAGTTGGATCAGCCTGTAGTGTGTTTTTCCACTTTAATTTTGAGGGTGACTCCAAATCCAGACCTCCATGGGTTAATAAATTTGATTTCCATTGATAATTTTTGTGTGATTTTGTTGTCAGCACATTCAACTATGTAAAGAACAAAGTATTTAATAAGAATATTTCATTCATTCAGATCTAGGATGTGTTATTTTAGTGTTCCCTTTATTTTTTTGAGCAGTGTATATATATATGTGTATGGTAAAGGATCCTTAAATCGCTACTATTGATCAATGTAGTAAACTCTCACTACAGTAATTGTGGAGCGGATTTAGGCCCTCGTTCCGAGTTGTTCGCTCGTTCTTTTTCTTCGCATCGGTGCAATAAGTCGCAAACTGCAGATGCGCAATATTCGCAGTGCGCCTGCGCCAAGTAAATTAGCACAAAAGTTTGGTATTTTACTCACGGCTTTACGAAGATTTTTTCATCGTTCTGGTGATCGGAGTGTGATTGACAGGAAGTGGGTGTTTCTGGGCGGAAACTGGCCGTTTTATGGGTGTGTGTGAAAAAACGCTGGCGTTTCTGGGAAAAACGCGGGAGTGTCTGGAGAAATGTGGGAGTGTCTGGGCGAACGCTGGGTGTGTTTGTGACGTCAAACCAGGAACAAAACGCACTGAACTGATCGCAGTTGCAGAGTAAGTCTCGAGCTACTCGGAAACTGCAAAGAAATTTCTAATCGCTATTCTATTCGCAATTCTGCTAATCTTTCGTTCGCAATTCTGCAAAGCAAAGATTCACTCCCAGTAGGTGGCGGCTTAGCGTGTGTAATGCTGCTAAAAGCAGCTAGCGAGCGAACAACTCGGAATGAGGGCCTTAGTTGTTAAATACAGCTATCTTAGGCAGCTTCCCCAGAAGAGGGGCCCTTTGCTGATCTGGGCCTAAAGGAGTTAGTATAAAGAAAATTGGGGCAGATGTATTAACCTGGAAAAGGCATAAGGAAGTGATAAACCAGTGATATGTGCAAGGTGATAAACGAACCAGCCAATCAGCTCCGATATGTAACTTAACAGTTAGTAGCTGATTGGCTGGTGCATTTATCACCTTGCACATATCACTGGTTTATCACTTCCTTATGCCTTCTCCAGATTAACACATCTGCCCCATTGTTTCTGAGGAGTGCTCTTATTTAATGGATATCTCACTAGATTTATGGATATGAACTGAGGATGTTCTGTTAGTACCTTATAAGCACATACACCCAAATATTGAAAAAATAGGATTTTAATACCTACCAGTAAATCCTTTTCTCTTAGTCCTAGAGGATGCTGGGGACTCCAAAAGGACCATGGGGTATAGATGGGATCCGCAGGAGACATGGGCAAACTATAAGACTTTGAATGGGTGTAAACTGGCTCCTCCCTCTATGCCCCTCCTCCAGACCTCAGTTATAGGAACTGTGCCCAGAGGAGACGGACATTTCGAGGAAAAGGATTTTGTTAAACTAAGGGTGAGATACAGACCAGCTCACACCACACCACACCGTACAACATGGCATTCAACTAAACCCAGTTAACAGTGTGAACCAAAACAGATCAGCAACAGCCGGACCTTTACAAAACACAACCTTTGTGTAACTTAAACAATAACTATGTACAATTACTGCAGATAGAGTCCGCACTGGGACGGGCGCCCAGCATCCTCTACGGACTAAGAGAAAAAGATTTACCGGTAGGTATTAAAATCCTATTTTCTCCTTCGTCCTAGAGGATGCTGGGGACCCCAAAAGGACCATGGGGTTTATACCAAAGCTCCAAACTGGGCGGGAGAGTGCAGATGACTCTGCAGTACCGATTGAGCAAACATGAGGTCCTCATCAGCCAGGGTATCAAACTTGTAGAACTTTGCAAAAGTGTTGGACCCCGACCAAGTAGCTGCTCGGCAAAGCTGTAATGCCAAGACGCCCCGGGCAGCCGCCCAGGATGAGCCCACCTTCCTAGTGGAATGGGCCTTCACCGATTTTGGTTACGGCAATCCAGACGTAGAATGAGCCTGCTGAATCGTATTATAGATCCAGCGTGCAATAGTCTGCTTAGAAGCAGGAGCGCCAACCTTGTTGGCCGCATACAGGACAAACAGAGCCTCTGTTTTCCTCACCCGAGCCGTTCTGGCTACATAAATTTTCAAAGCTCTGACCACATCAAGGGACTTTGAATCAGCCAAGGCTTCAGTAGCCACAGGCACCACAATAGGTTGGTTCATGTGAAATGAAGAAACCACCTTCGGTAGAAATTGTTGACGAGTTCTCAACTCCACTCTATCCTCATGAAAAATCAGATAGGGGCTTTTGTGAGACAAAGCCGCCAATTCGGACACCCGCCTTGCGGATGCCAAGGCCAATAGCATGACCATTTTCCAAGTGAGAAATTTCAACTCAACCTTTTGTAAAGGTTCAAACCAATGTGACGTAAGGAACTGTAACACCACATTAAGGTCCCACGGTGCCACTGGGGGCACAAATGGAGGTTGGATGTGCAGCACGCCTTTCACGAAGGCCTGTACTTCTGGAAGCGAAGACAACTCCCTTTGAAAGAAAATTGATAATGCCGAAACCTGCACTTTAATGGAGCCTAACTTCAGGCCCGCATCCATACCCGCTTGCAAAAAATGGAGGAACCGACCCAGCTGAAATTCTTCCGTAGGAGCCTTCTTGGATTTCCACATAGACACATATTTTCTCCAAATATGGTGATAATGCTTTGCTATTACCTCCTTTCTAGCCTTAAGTAGAGTGGCGAAGACTTCACCCGGGAATACCCTTTCTGGCTAGGATTGGGCGTTCAACCGCCATGCCATCAAACGCAACCGCGGTAAGTCCTGGAACCCGCACGGTCCCTGCTGTAACAGATCCTCTCTTAGAGGAAGAGGCCAGGGATCTCCTGTGAGTAATTCCTGAAGATCCGGGTACCAGGCCCTCCGTGGCCAATCTGGGACAATGAGTATCGCCTGGACCCTTGTTCTTCTTACGATCCTTATCACCTTTGGGATGAGTGTAAGTGGAGGGAAAACATAGACCGACTGAAACACCCGCGGTGTCACCAGAGGGTCTACCGCTACTGCTTGAGGGTCCCTCAACCTGGAACAATATGTCGGCAGCTTCTTGTTGAGGCGTGACGCCATCATGTCTATTTGAGGAAGTCCCCAACAACTTGTCACTTCTGCAAAGACCTCTTGATGAAGACCCCACTCTCCTGGATGGAGATCGTGTCTGCTGAGGAAGTCTGCTTCCCAGTTGTCCACGCCTGGAATGAAGACCGCTGACAGAGAGCTTGCATGCTTTTCCGCCCAGCAAAGGATCCTGGTGGCCTCCGCCATCGCTGCTCTGCTCTTCATTCCGCCCTGGTGGTTTATGTGCACCACGGCTGTTATGTTGTACGACTGAATCAGGACGGGCAGGTCGCGAAGAAGATGTTCCGCTTGTAGCAGGCCGTTGTAGATGGCCCTTAATTCCAGAATGTTTATGTGCAGGCAAGCTTCCTGGCTTGACCATTTTTCCTGGAAATTTTTTCCCTGTGTGACTGCTCCCCAACCTCGTAGACTTGCGTCCGTGGTCACCAGAATCCAATCTTGCATGCCGAACCTGCGACCTTCTAGAAGGTGAGAACTTTGGAGCCACCACAGGAGAGAAACCCTGGTCCTGGGGGACAGAGTTATTTTCCGGTGCATCTGTAGATGGGACCCTGACCACTTGTCCAGTAGGTCCCACTGAAACGTTCTTGCATGGAACCTACCAAACGGAATGGCCTCGTAGGCCACCACCATTTCCTCCAGCACTCGAGTGCATTGATGAATCGACACTCTTGGCGGTTTCAGAAGTTCCTTGACCATGTTCTGGATTTCCAGAGCTTTTTCCAACGGGAGAAAAATCCTCTGCCGTTCCGTGTCCAGGATCATGCCCAAAAACGACAGCTGAGTTGTCGGAAGCAACTGCGACTTTGGCAAATTTAGGAGCCAGCCATGCTGTTGCAGCACCTGCAGGGAGAGCGCAAGGCTTTTTAGAAACTGCTCCTGTGATCTCGCCTTTATCAGGAGATCATCCAAGTACGGGATAATTGTGACCCCTTGCTTGCGCAGGAGTACCATCATTTCCGCCATTACCTTGGTGAAAATACTTGGGGCTGTGTAAAGACCAAACGGCAACGTCTGAAACTGGTAGTGACAATCCTGAACAGCAAACCTCAGGTACGCCTGATGAGGAGGATAAATGGGGACATGCAGATAAGCATCCTTTATGTCGACTGACACCATAAAATCCCCCCCTCCAGACTGGAGATCACCGCTCGGAGAGACTCCATCTTGAATTTGAAACTTTTCAAATACACATTGAGGGATTTTAAATTCAGAATTGGTCTGACCGAGCCGTCCGGCTTCGGGACCACAAACAGGCTTGAATAAAACCCTTCTCCCCGCTGTGACGGGGGAACCTTGACAATGACCCGCTGCTGACACAGCTTTTGTATTGCTGCACACACTACCTCTCTTTCCGGAAGAGAAGCTGGCAAGACAGATTTGAAAAATTGGCATGGGGGTACGTCTTGAAACTCCAGCTTGTAACCTTGGGTCACAATTTCCAGTACCCAAAGATCCAGGCCCGAGAAAACCCAGACCTGACTGAAGAGTTGAAGACGCGCTCCCACCGGTGCGGACTCCCGCAGGGGAGCCCCAGCGTCATGGGGTGGATTTGGCAGAAGCCGGGGAGGACTTCTGCTAGTGGGAGCTTGCCACAGCCGGCGATCTTTTTCCCCTTCCCTTACTGTGGAGGAAGAAAAGGCAGAAAAGAGGACTTACCCGCGGTAGCTGTAGAAACCAGGTCCGCGATGCCTTCACCAAACAAAACCCCACCCTTGTAGGGCAGAGCCTCCATAGCCTTCTTAGAATCAGCATCACCATTCCATTGATGAGTCCACAACGCCCTTCTAGCTGACACTTCCATGGCATTGGCCCTTGATCCCAAGAGGCCAATATCCCTCGCAGTCTCTTTTAAATAGACCGCAGCATCCCTGATAAGACCCAGAGTCAACAGCACGCTATCCCGATTTAGGGTGTCTATGTCCGATGACAAGTTATCCGCTCACTTTTCAATCGCGTTACTCACCCACACCGAATCGACAGCCGGTCTGAGGTGTGTACCTGTCATGACATAAATAGATTTCAAGGTAGCTTCCTGCCTCCGATCAGCAGGATCTTTAAGGGACGCCATTTCAGGAGATGGTAGCGCCACTTTCTTGGATAAACGCGCTAGAGCTTTGTCTACCGTGGGTGTTGCCTCCAACCCAACCCTATCCTGAGAAGGAAACGGGTATGCCATAGCAATTCTCCTGGGAATGTGCCATCTCTTGTCTGGCGTTTCCCAGGCTTTTTCAAAAAGGGCATTCAGTTCATGAGAGGGAGGGAACGTAACCTCCGGTTTCTTCCCCTTATACATACAGACCCTTGTCTCAGGAACAGCGGGGTCTTCCGTAATATGTAACATGTCTTTTATAGCCACAATCATGTACTGAATACTCTTAGCCACCTTAGGATGTAACTTCGCCTCATTACAGTCGACACTGGAATCAGAATCTGTGTCGGTATCAGTGTCTGCTATCTGGGTAAATATATATGTTTGTTGTGAGAGGCAGAGAGGTTCCTGCACTAGGAGGAGGTGCAGGCCCTGACATGCCACATGGAGCATTATGGGGTTGCTCCAAGGTAGGTAGCTCTTAGCTTAGACATATTGTAGTAAGGAGCCATTATCATGTGGCTCCTTGCTGGTTAATCTTAGACCCAGATTGGGGTAATGGAGGTGTGAGGTGTGGTGCCTCTGGACTGGCTGAGCTGGATGGCCTTAGTGTGGCATACCCTTACATTCTATTAACACTTTTCACTTATTCATTTTTTAACACTATTTCCCTATTTTAATTGCATTTCATTTTTGTATCACTTTCTCTATAGCTTCGGCTTCCTAAATACTAATTTATTAACACTATAGTTTTTTCACTGGTATGCTACCCTGGGCTTTCTGGCTTATGCTGGTGTTTTGGGGTGCCACACCCTGCACCTACATATAGCGCTAGGGACCCCAAATATACAGAGACGCCTTGATGCGGCTTTGGGGCTTATTCACACATTTGTGCAAATATGTGTAACGAAGATCTCTGAATTCTATTATTATGTGGAATTTAAATCTGGTTACGGTTATCATTCAGGGTGCTGGGGGAAACAAATGGCTTTTTTTCTTGCTTAGAAATACCCCTCCCTTTCGAGCACCTGAATGATATCACTAAGCTAATTGAGCATCTACCAATATATATGTTTGTTGTGAGAGGCAGAGAGGTTCCTGCATTAGGAGGAGGTGCAGGCCCTGACATACCACATGGAGCATTATGGGGTTGCTCCAAGGTAGGTAGCTCTTAGCTTAGACATATTTTAGTAAGGAGCCATTATCATGTGGCTCCTTGCTGGTTAATCTTAGACCCAGATTGGGGTAATGGAGGTGTGAGGTGTGGTGCCTCTGGACTGGCTGAGCTGGATGGCCTTAGTGTGGCATACCCTTACATTCTATTAACACTTTTCACTTATTAATTTTTTAACACTATTTCTCTATTTTACTTGCATTTCATTTTTGTATCACTTTCTCTATAGCTTCGGCTTCCTAAATACTATTTTATTAACACTAGAGATGAGCGGGTTCGGTTTCTCTGAATCCGAACCCGCCAGAACTTCATGTTTTTTTTCACGGGTCCGAGCGACTCGGATCTTCCCGCCTTGCTCGGTTAACCCGAGCGCGCCCGAACGTCATCATGACGCTGTCGGATTCTCGCGAGGCTCGGATTCTATCGCGAGACTCGGATTCTATATAAGGAGCCCGCGTCGCCGCCATTTTCACACGTGCATTGAGATTGATAGGGAGAGGACGTGGCTGGCGTCCTCTCCGTTTAGAATTAGAATAGATTAGAGAGACACTTGATTTACTAATTTTGGGGAGCATTAGGAGTACTCAGTAGTGTACAGTGCAGAGTTTTGCTGATAGTGACCAGTGACCACCACTTTTATTTATAATCCGTTCTCTGCCTGAAAAAAGCGATACACAGCACACAGTGACTCAGTCACATACCATATCTGTGTGCACTGCTCAGGCTCAGGCCAGTGTGCTGCATCATCTATTATCTATATATAATATTATATATATCTGTCTGACTGCTCAGCTCACACAGCTTATAATTGTGGGGGAGACTGGGGAGCACTACTGCAGTGCCAGTTATAGGTTATAGCAGGAGCCAGGAGTACATAATATATTATATAGTGAGTGACCACCAGACACACAGTGCAGTTTATTTAATATATCCGTTCTCTGCCTGAAAAAAGCGATACACACAGTGACTCAGTCAGTCACATACCATATCTGTGTGCACTGCTCAGGCTCAGGCCAGTGTGCTGCATCATCTATATATATATTATATATCTGTCTGACTGCTCAGCTCACACAGCTTATAATTGTGGGGGAGACTGGGGAGCACTACTGCAGTGCCAGTTATAGGCTATAGCAGGAGCCAGGAGTACATAATATTATATTAAAATTAAACAGTGCACACTTTTGCTGCAGGAGTGCCACTGCCAGTGTGACTAGTGACCAGTGACCTGACCACCAGTATATAATATTAGTAGTATACTATCTCTTTATCAACCAGTCTATATTAGCAGCAGACACAGTACAGTGCGGTAGTTCACGGCTGTGGCTACCTCTGTGTCGGCACTCGGCAGCCCGTCCATAATTGTATATACCACCTAACCGTGGTTTTTTTTTCTTTCTTTATACATACATACTAGTTACGAGTATACTATCTCTTTATCAACCAGTCTATATATTAGCAGCAGACACAGTACAGTGCGGTAGTTCACGGCTGTGGCTACCTCTGTGTCGGCACTCGGCAGCCCGTCCATAATTGTATATACCACCTAACCGTGGTTTTTTTTTCTTTCTTTATACATACATACTAGTTACGAGTATACTATCTCTTTATCAACCAGTCTATATATTAGCAGCAGACACAGTACAGTGCGGTAGTTCACGGCTGTGGCTACCTCTGTGTTGGCACTCGGCAGCCCGTCCATAATTGTATATACCACCTAACCGTGGTTTTTTTTTCTTTCTTTATACATACATACTAGTTACGAGTATACTATCTCTTTATCAACCAGTCTATATATTAGCAGCAGACACAGTACAGTGCGGTAGTTCACGGCTGTGGCTACCTCTGTGTCGGCACTCGGCAGCCCGTCCATAATTGTATATACCACCTAACCGTGGTTTTTTTTTCTTTCTTTATACATACATACTAGTTACGAGTATACTATCTCTTTATCAACCAGTCTATATATTAGCAGCAGACACAGTACAGTGCGGTAGTTCACGGCTGTGGCTACCTCTGTGTCGGCACTCGGCAGCCCGTCCATAATTGTATATACCACCTAACCGTGGTTTTTTTTTCTTTCTTTATACATACATACTAGTTACGAGTATACTATCTCTTTATCAACCAGTCTATATATTAGCAGCAGACACAGTACAGTGCGGTAGTTCACGGCTGTGGCTACCTCTGTGTCGGCACTCGGCAGCCCGTCCATAATTGTATATACCACCTAACCGTGGTTTTTTTTTCTTTCTTTATACATACATACTAGTTACGAGTATACTATCTCTTTATCAACCAGTCTATATATTAGCAGCAGACACAGTACAGTGCGGTAGTTCACGGCTGTGGCTACCTCTGTGTCGGCACTCGGCAGCCCGTCCATAATTGTATATACCACCTAACCGTGGTTTTTTTTTCTTTCTTTATACATACATACTAGTTACGAGTATACTATCTCTTTATCAACCAGTCTATATATTAGCAGCAGACACAGTACAGTGCGGTAGTTCACGGCTGTGGCTACCTCTGTGTCGGCACTCGGCAGCCCGTCCATAATTGTATATACCACCTAACCGTGGTTTTTTTTTCTTTCTTTATACATACATACTAGTTACGAGTATACTATCTCTTTATCAACCAGTCTATATATTAGCAGCAGACACAGTACAGTGCGGTAGTTCACGGCTGTGGCTACCTCTGTGTCGGCACTCGGCAGCCCGTCCATAATTGTATACTAGTATCCAATCCATCCATCTCCATTGTTTACCTGAGGTGCCTTTTAGTTGTGCCTATTAAAATATGGAGAACAAAAATGTTGAGGTTCCAAAATTAGGGAAAGATCAAGATCCACTTCCACCTCGTGCTGAAGCTGCTGCCACTAGTCATGGCCGAGACGATGAAATGCCAGCAACGTCGTCTGCCAAGGCCGATGCCCAATGGCATAGTACAGAGCATGTCAAAACCAAAACACCAAATATCAGTAAAAAAAGGACTCCAAAACCTAAAATAAAATTGTCGGAGGAGAAGCGTAAACTTGCCAATATGCCATTTACCACACGGAGTGGCAAGGAACGGCTGAGGCCCTGGCCTATGTTCATGGCTAGTGGTTCAGCTTCACATGAGGATGGAAGCACTCAGCCTCTCGCTAGAAAACTGAAAAGACTCAAGCTGGCAAAAGCACCGCAAAGAACTGTGCGTTCTTTGAAATCCCAAATCCACAAGGAGAGTCCAATTGTGTCGGTTGCGATGCCTGACCTTCCCAACACTGGACGTGAAGAGCATGCGCCTTCCACCATTTGCACGCCCCCTGCAAGTGCTGGAAGGAGCACCCGCAGTCCAGTTCCTGATAGTCAGATTGAAGATGTCAGTGTTGAAGTACACCAGGATGAGGAGGATATGGGTGTTGCTGGCGCTGGGGAGGAAATTGACCAGGAGGATTCTGATGGTGAGGTGGTTTGTTTAAGTCAGGCACCCGGGGAGACACCTGTTGTCCGTGGGAGGAATATGGCCGTTGACATGCCAGGTGAAAATACCAAAAAAATCAGCTCTTCGGTGTGGAGGTATTTCACCAGAAATGCGGACAACAGGTGTCAAGCCGTGTGTTCCCTTTGTCAAGCTGTAATAAGTAGGGGTAAGGACGTTAACCACCTCGGAACATCCTCCCTTATACGTCACCTGCAGCGCATTCATAATAAGTCAGTGACAAGTTCAAAAACTTTGGATGACAGCGGAAGCAGTCCACTGACCAGTAAATCCCTTCCTCTTGTAACCAAGCTCACGCAAACCACCCCACCAACTCCCTCAGTGTCAATTTCCTCCTTCCCCAGGAATGCCAATAGTCCTGCAGGCCATGTCACTGGCAAGTCTGACGAGTCCTCTCCTGCCTGGGATTCCTCCGATGCATCCTTGCGTGTAACGCCTACTGCTGCTGGCGCTGCTGTTGTTGCCGCTGGGAGTCGATGGTCATCCCAGAGGGGAAGTCGTAAGCCCACTTGTACTACTTCCAGTAAGCAATTGACTGTTCAACAGTCCTTTGCGAGGAAGATGAAATATCACAGCAGTCATCCTACTGCAAAGCGGATAACTGAGTCCTTGACAACTATGTTGGTGTTAGACGTGCGTCCGGTATCCGCCGTTAGTTCACAGGGAACTAGACAATTTATTGAGGCAGTGTGCCCCCGTTACCAAATACCATCTAGGTTCCACTTCTCTAGGCAGGCGATACCGAGAATGTACACGGACGTCAGAAAAAGACTCACCAGTGTCCTAAAAAATGCAGTTGTACCCAATGTCCACTTAACCACGGACATGTGGACAAGTGGAGCAGGGCAGGGTCAGGACTATATGACTGTGACAGCCCACTGGGTAGATGTATGGACTCCCGCCGCAAGAACAGCAGCGGCGGCACCAGTAGCAGCATCTCGCAAACGCCAACTCTTTCCTAGGCAGGCTACGCTTTGTTTCACCGCTTTCCAGAATACGCACACAGCTGAAAACCTCTTACGGCAACTGAGGAAGATCATCGCGGAATGGCTTACCCCAATTGGACTCTCCTGTGGATTTGTGGCATCGGACAACGCCAGCAATATTGTGTGTGCATTAAATATGGGCAAATTCCAGCACGTCCCATGTTTTGCACATACCTTGAATTTGGTGGTGCAGAATTTTTTTAAAAACGACAGGGGCGTGCAAGAGATGCTGTCGGTGGCCAGAAAAATTGCGGGACACTTTCGGCGTACAGGCACCACGTACAGAAGACTGGAGCACCACCAAAAACTACTGAACCTGCCCTGCCATCATCTGAAGCAAGAAGTGGTAACGAGGTGGAATTCAACCCTCTATATGCTTCAGAGGTTGGAGGAGCAGCAAAAGGCCATTCAAGCCTATACAATTGAGCACGATATAGGAGATGGAATGCACCTGTCTCAAGTGCAGTGGAGAATGATTTCAACGTTGTGCAAGGTTCTGATGCCCTTTGAACTTGCCACACGTGAAGTCAGTTCAGACACTGCCAGCCTGAGTCAGGTCATTCCCCTCATCAGGCTTTTGCAGAAGAAGCTGGAGGCATTGAAGAAGGAGCTAAAAGGGAGCGATTCCGCTAGGCATGTGGGACTTGTGGATGCAGCCCTTAATTCGCTTAACAAGGATTCACGGGTGGTCAATCTGTTGAAATCAGAGCACTACATTTTGGCCACCGTGCTCGATCCTAGATTTAAAGCCTACCTTGGATCTCTCTTTCCGGCAGACACAGGTCTGCTGGGGTTGAAAGACCTGCTGGTGACAAAATTGTCAAGTCAAGCGGAACGCGACCTGTCAACATCTCCTCCTTCACATTCTCCCGCAACTGGGGGTGCGAGGAAAAGGCTCAGAATTCCGAGCCCACCCGCTGGCGGTGATGCAGGGCAGTCTGGAGCGACTGCTGATGCTGACATCTGGTCCGGACTGAAGGACCTGACAACGATTACGGACATGTCGTCTACTGTCACTGCATATGATTCTCTCAACATTGATAGAATGGTGGAGGATTATATGAGTGACCGCATCCAAGTAGGCACGTCACACAGTCCGTACTTATACTGGCAGGAAAAAGAGGCAATTTGGAGGCCCTTGCACAAACTGGCTTTATTCTACCTAAGTTGCCCTCCCACAAGTGTGTACTCCGAAAGAGTGTTTAGTGCCGCCGCTCACCTTGTCAGCAATCGGCGTACGAGGTTACATCCAGAAAATGTGGAGAAGATGATGTTCATTAAAATGAATTATAATCAATTCCTCCGCGGAGACATTGACCAGCAGCAATTGCCTCCACAAAGTACACAGGGAGCTGAGATGGTGGATTCCAGTGGGGACGAATTGATAATCTGTGAGGAGGGGGATGTACACGGTGATATATCGGAGGGTGAAGATGAGGTGGACATCTTGCCTCTGTAGAGCCAGTTTGTGCAAGGAGAGATTAATTGCTTCTTTTTTGGGGGGGGTCCAAACCAACCCGTCATATCAGTCACAGTCGTGTGGCAGACCCTGTCACTGAAATGATGGGTTGGTTAAAGTGTGCATGTCCTGTTTTGTTTATACAACATAAGGGTGGGTGGGAGGGCCCAAGGACAATTCCATCTTGCACCTCTTTTTTCTTTTCTTTTTCTTTGCATCATGTGCTGATTGGGGAGGTTTTTTTTGGAAGGGACATCCTGCGTGACACTGCAGTGCCACTCCTAGATGGGCCCGGTGTTTGTGTCGGCCACTAGGGTCGCTAATCTTACTCACACAGTCAGCTACCTCATTGCGCCTCTTTTTTTCTTTGCGTCATGTGCTGTTTGGGGAGGGTTTTTTGGAAGGGACATCCTGCGTGACACTGCAGTGCCACTCCTAGATGGGCCCGGTGTTTGTGTCGGCCACTAGGGTCGCTAATCTTACTCACACAGCTACCTCATTGCGCCTCTTTTTTTCTTTGCGTCATGTGCTGTTTGGGGAGGGTTTTTTGGAAGGGCCATCCTGCGTGACACTGCAGTGCCACTCCTAGATGGGCCCGGTGTTTGTGTCGGCCACTAGGGTCGCTAATCTTACTCACACAGCTACCTCATTGCGCCTCTTTTTTTCTTTGCGTCATGTGCTGTTTGGGGAGGGTTTTTTGGAAGGGCCATCCTGCGTGACACTGCAGTGCCACTCCTAGATGGGCCCGGTGTTTGTGTCGGCCACTAGGGTCGCTAATCTTACTCACACAGCTACCTCATTGCGCCTCTTTTTTTCTTTGCGTCATGTGCTGTTTGGGGAGGGTTTTTTGGAAGGGACATCCTGCGTGACACTGCAGTGCCACTCCTAGATGGGCCCGGTGTTTGTGTCGGCCACTAGGGTCGCTTATCTTACTCACACAGCGACCTCGGTGCAAATTTTAGGACTAAAAATAATATTGTGAGGTGTGAGGTATTCAGAATAGACTGAAAATTAGTGTAAATTATGGTTTTTGAGGTTAATAATACTTTGGGATCAAAATGACCCCCAAATTCTATGATTTAAGCTGTTTTTTAGTGTTTTTTGAAAAAAACACCCGAATCCAAAACACACCCGAATCCGACAAAAAAAATTCGGTGAGGTTTTGCCAAAACGCGGTCGAACCCAAAACACGGCCGCGGAACCGAACCCAAAACCAAAACACAAAACCCGAAAAATTTCAGGCGCTCATCTCTAATTAACACTATAGTTTTTTCACTGGTATGCTATGCTGGGCTTTCTGGCTTATGCTGGTGTTTTGGGGTGCCACACCCTGCACCTAGATATAGCGCTAGGGACCCCAAATATACAGAGACGCCTTGATGCGGCTTTGGGGCTTATTCACACATTTGCGCAAATATGTGTAACGAAGATCTCTGAATTCTATTATTATGTGGAATTTAAATCTGGTTACGGTTATCATTCAGGGTGCTGGGGGAAACAAATGGCTTTTTTTCTTGCTTAGAAATACCCCTCCCTTTCGAGCACCTGAATGATATCACTAAGCTAATTGAGCATCTACCAATATATATGTTTGTTGTGAGAGGCAGAGAGGTTCCTGCATTAGGAGGAGGTGCAGGCCCTGACATGCCACATGGAGCATTATGGGGTTGCTCCAAGGTAGGTAGCTCTTAGCTTAGACATATTGTAGTAAGGAGCCAATATCATGTGGCTCCTTGCTGGTTAATTTTAGACCCAGATTGGGGTAATGGAGGTGTGAGGTGTGGTGCCTCTGGACTGGCTGAGCTGGATGGCCTTAGTGTGGCATACCCTTACATTCTATTAACACTTTTCACTTATTAATTTTTTAACACTATTTCTCTATTTTAATTGCATTTCATTTTTGTATCACTTTCTCTATAGCTTCGGCTTCATAAAATACTAATTTATTAACACTATAGTTTTTTCACTGGTATGCTACCCTGGGCTTTCTGGCTTATGCTGGTGTTTTGGGGTGCCACACCCTGCACCTACATATAGCGCTAGGGACCCCAAATATACAGAGACGCCTTGATGCGGCTTTGGGGCTTATTCACACATTTGCGCAAATATGTGTAACGAAGATCTCTGAATTTTATTATTATGTGGAATTTAAATCTGGTTACGGTTATCATTCAGGGTGCTGGGGGAAACCAATGGCTTTTTTTCTTGCTTAGAAATACCCCTCCCTTTCGAGCACCTGAATGATATCACTAAGCTAATTGAGCATCTACCAATATATATATCTGGGTAAATGAATGTTTTTGGGACCCCAAGGGGGCCTGAGTGTGTGGTACCACGTCTCCCATGGATTGCCTCCATACTTGGTTCTGAGACTCAGATTTGTCCAACCTCTTGTGAAACAAAGCCACACTGTTATTCAACACATTCCACATATCCACCCAATCAGCAGTCGGCGGTGCCGACAGAGTCACTCCTTCATTTTGTTCAGCTCTCACACTAACCTCCTCCTGGGAAGAGCATTCAGTTTCTGCCATGTCGACATACACGTACCGACACCCCCACACACACTGGGCTAAAGGGGACAGACCCACAATAAGGCCTTTCAGAGAGACAGAGAAGGAGTTTGCCAGCTCACACCCAGCGCCACACCAGTCTGAAAACAAAATGCCCCAGACCTTTAAGCGCTTGTGATATAATACAACCAATCACCAAATGATGTCCCCTTCGTTTTTAGCACCCTGTTACTTGTGACAGCAGTGGAAGGGCCAGGAGCAGCATCTCTGCAGCAAGCTGTGGAGAGCAAATGGCGCTGGTCAGAGCTGAGGAGGAAGCCCCACCCCCTATAAGGCGCGCTTCGGTCCCGCTATAATTATACTGGCGGGGGTCTCAAAACAGTGCCTATGCACTTTATTTTAGCCAGATATTGCCCAAAAGAGGTTTTTATTGCAGCCCAGGGCATGCCCCCCTGCGCCCTGCACCCATGCAGTGCCTGTGTCAGTGGGAGCAATGGCGAGCAGCGCTACCGCTGCTCGGTACCTCAGGAAGACTGAAGTCTTCTGCCGCCTTCTGATGTCTTCTTTGCTTCGGTTACTCACCTGTCTTCAATCTTCTGGCTCTGTGAGGGGGACGGCGGCGCGGCTCCGGGAACGAGCAGCTAGGCGACCCAAGTGATCGCACCCTCTGGAGCTAATGGTGTCCAGTAGCCTAAGAAGCAGAGCCTACCAGTCTCACAGAAGTAGGTCTGCTTCTCTCCCCTCAGTCCCACGATGCAGGGAGCCTGTTGCCAGCAGTGCTCCCTGAAAAAAATAAACCTAACAAAAGTCTTTTAGAGAAACTCAGTAGAGCTCCCCTATAGTGTGACCAGTCTCCTATGGGCACAGAATCTGAGGTCTGGAGGAGGGGCATAGAGGGAGGAGCCAGGTCACACCCATTCAAAGTCTTATAGTGTGCCCATGTCTCCTGCGGATCCCATCTATACCCCATGGTCCTTTTGGAGTCCCCAGCATCCTCTAGGACGAAGGAGAAACTTATTTTATTAAAAATATAATGACATATTCAAGAATACATTTTCATATTCCTTACTAATAAACAGTGTCAACTACTTAGAGACTTGTTTGTCTATTTAGTTTTTGGAAATATAGTAATCATAAAATATTATAAAATATTTTTTTGTTTCCACCAACGCGTTTCGTCTGTAGCGACACAGGGGTGTCTTTGGGTGTGAAAAAAAAGGAGACAATAAATCTTAATATACAACATATCATATGTATCAGTACACAACTTATTCAATAAACAGTTACACATCAAATGTTAATATGTGGTTTAGGAGGTGGTTCACAATTACAATGAATAATAACCTTAATTGGTAATTAGGTGAAAACTAATTGAATAATGGTTGTCTGTTGAAAGACTCCATACTATCCTATTTGATTATTATATATATTTTTTAATATTAATAAAATCAAATACTTACTAGTTCTTAGACAATAGAATTCTCATATTGTGATGACAGGAATTATTAAAATGATTCTCATTCTTAGATGATGACTTAGTGAGTAACACCATAAGCAAGGACAAGTAGTTTCACCTAATTAGACAGAAACATCCAGTTTAATATATGAACTCGTGAGTTTGTATAAAACCTTTTTTAAACAGGTAGATACTTACTAAAAACATAAATAGATTAAGACCTAATTGGATTCCACAGCTTAATAGCAATTAGCTGGATTTCATATTTGTGGAGTTCCTTAATAACAATTAGCTGGATTTCATGTTTGTGGAGTTCCTATAACAGAGAGAATAATTATAATTTAGTTTTCAGAGAGATTGAGACTAAGAAGTGCAGAAAGAGGGAATTTAATACTTACTATACACTTAAATCAGAAACAGAAGTCCTTAGTGATTTGTATAGAAGCTCTTAACAGCTGTCCTTAATCTCATATTTATGGATTTCCTATAACGGAGATTGGTTTATATAATTTATTAAATAATTATACATTAATTTTCAAAGAGACTAGGACTAGGAAGTGCAGAATGGGGAAATGTGATACTTACTATAAACTGAGATTAGAGATAGAAGTTCTTAATAAATTGTATAGAAGCTCTTTACAGCTGTCCAATTTCTTAAGTTTACCTATTTAAAAAGCAATATAATAGTTGGTCGAATAAGTATACTTTAGAGCAGTGGTTCTCAAACTCGGTCCTCAGGACCCCACACAGTGCATGTTTTGCAGGTAACCCAGCAGGTGCACAGGTGTATTAATTAATCACTGACACATTTTAAAAGGTCCACAGGTGGAGTTAATTATGTCACTTGTGATTCTGTGAGGAGACCTGCAAAACATGCACCGTGTGGGGTCCTGAGGACCGAGTTTGAGAACCTGTGCTTTAGAGAGTATACAGATTAATTAGGGATAGATGTTAAGTTTACAAGCAGCAGTCCCATACGTCTGTACGCTCTGGAATACAAATTCATATTGACTGATAGCCGCCCTGACTCTATTTAAGGCCCTTAATGAATAACATCACTTCCTGTTTGATGCCAGACAAACTAATTAAACCTTATTTTAAACCACATTTTATTTCATTAAAATCTTATAAAATTATATTTTATTACTAGCGCTTCCATTTAGGAAACATTGGTGTTCCGTGGACAGTTTCCAACTGCATAAACGGACTTAATAGTCCTGCTTCCCGGTTGCGTTCCAAGTCTCCTTTTGACATGCGCAAAGTCGTTGCGCATGTCACATGATCGCATTTGAGCCCGGTCACGTTGGGGCTATCGTGATCAGTGATATGGGAAACCGTTGTCATAATGACACAGTTTACTAAGCTAGCTGTGCCACTGTATATTTAAATGAGCTTTTTGTAGTTTTATCAGTGCTGTCCCTATATGCTAATTGGCCTTTTTACTGGCCCCACCTCTATTAATAGGTCAGTCACAATAATATAAACTCTATGTGTTCTACCCCAAACTTTAATAAACAGTTTTTATGGGTTATTAATGTTATTGAGTATATCTAAAATATAATTAGGGAACATGACTATGAACGCGGAGTTTAGGAGTAAATTTTATCTTTTTAAAGTGACATATCGTATAGAGACTGCATCCTTTAGTTATTAAACGTAAAATATATTTTGCTTAAACATGAATCAACTTTATAGTGACATATTATATTAGAATTATTTTGTTTTATTGTTATACAAAATGCCCACATTATAAAAAAAATAGAAAGATCCCTTGTTCATGGCAATGTAATCTGGTGTTATTTTATTTATTATTCATTAAATATATAAGACATTTTGATTATTTATTTATTTATTTATTTTATTTATATATGTGTTTAGTGCTATTTAGTGACTAATAATTATTAGATAAATGAATGAATGAATGAATGAATGAATGAATGAGAGTCTTTCAGCTGACATACATTTTACAATCAAGGTACAAAATACATATGGGACAATATTTATTGGAAATAAAGAAGGTACAATAGTATATTCCAATGACAGTGTATTTGTATATTATAATGATAGTGTTTTGGAATAGCATCTTCTGTCCAATAGTTCCATACACATGACATAGTTCAACCTAAACTTCTTTTGACAGAATATTTAATGTACATTCAATATATATATATATATATATATATATGTAAAAATGGGGGGTAGGGGTACTAGCGACTAACAATGTCTTCACTTAAAAGATATATATATGAAGAATGATAGGATACGTATTTATAAAAAGGGGTTAAGATATTTATTGTAAAACAATTTTCTAATAAAAAAAATTTATGAATAAAAAAGGGGGGGTAAATAGAAGGGTGGGTTTAATCAATTAAGACATAAATTAGGGCTGACCCAACGCGTTTCGTCCGTCTGACTTCACACCCCTTGATGAAGTCAGACGGACGAAACGCGTTGGGTGTACCTCAAGTGACCTTCCATTTTAAAGATAAGCACCTTTCTCTTATCTCAAACACTTTTATGCTTTTATAGTTCCAGCTGTGATTTTACATGCTAGTCAGACCTAATTTATGTCTTAATTGATTAAACCCACCCTTCTATTTACCCCCCCTTTTTTATTCATAAAATTTTTTTATTAGAAAATTGTCTGTTTTACAATAAATATCTTAACCCCTTTTTATAAATATGTATCCTATCATTCTTCATATATATATATCCTTTAAGTGAAGACATTGTTAGTCACTAGTACCCCTACCCCCCGTTTTTACATTTTTAACTAATAGGCAGCTTATCCCTGCCTTTTATCTGGGGTCAGCCGACGCCTTTTACCCCTAAAGGAGTGTCTACACCTCTGGTTATTTTTAAACTTTGTACTCGGCCTACTCACTTATACTTGTGGCGCCATACTTCTACCATTTCATATATATATATATATATATATATATATATAGTCCAAATATATTGCGACATCGACACAATTCTCATATTTTAGGGCTCTATACACCACCACAATGGATTTGAAATTAAACAAACAAGATGTGCTTTAACTGCAGACTTTCTGCTTTCATTTGAGGGTATTTACATCCAAATCAGGTAAACGCTATAGGAATTACAACGGTTTCTATATGTGCCTCCCACTTTTTAAGGGACCAAAAGCAATGGGACAAACTAAACAATCCTAAATCAAACTTTCACTTTTTAATACTTTGTTGCAAATCCTTTGCAGTCAATTACAGACTGAAGTCTGGAACACATAGACATCACCAGATGCTGGGTTTCATCCCTGGTGATGCTCTGCCAGGCCTCTACTGCAAATGTCTTCAGTTCCTGCTTGTTCTTGGGGCATTTTCCCTTCAGTTTTGTCTTCATCAAGTGAAATGCATGCTCAATCGGATTCAGGTCAGGTGATTGACTTGGCCATTGCATAACATTCCACTTATTTGCCTTAAAAAAAAACTCTTTGGTTGCTTTCGCAGTATGCTTCGGGTCATTGTCCATCTGCACTATGAAGCGCGTCCAATGAGTTCTGAAGCATTTGACTGAATATGAGCAGATAATATTGCCCGAAACACTTCAGAATTCATCCTGCTGCTTTTGTCAGCAGTCACATTATCAATAAATACAAGGGAACTAGTTCCTATGGCAGCGATATATGCCCACGCCATGACACTACCACCACCATGCTTCACTGATGAGGTGGTATGTTTTGGATCATGAGCAGCTCCTTTCCTTCTCCATACTCTTCTCTTACCATCACTCTGGTACAAATTGATCTTTGTCTCATCTGTCCATAGGATGTTGTTCCAGAACTGTAAAGGCTTTTTTAGATGTAGTTTGGCAAACTCTAATCTGGTCTAATTTTTAAAGATAATCACACTTGTTATCAAGGAAGCGCAAATAATAATAAAATATACAAGCTCTTTATTTTTAAAAAATATATAGACAGAAAAAACCACAATCAATAAAATGCAATGGAGTCAACATACATAGGCACCACTATCCATATCTATATGTAATCAGTATCTATTTCATATTGCCCTTGATAACAACGGAATGTCTATTAAAATGTCCAAAAAATCCTCCTGGAAACAGCTGTTGTAATTTAATCGTTACTTTCCAATTGTATTTGATACTTTAAATTCTTTCTTGTGGATGAACAGCAACAGTTGTAACCAACGCCTCTTATTAACTTTTTCTGCAGTTAAAGTTCATATGTAACTCACGTGAGTATTGAAGGAAAGCAGGGGGAGAACGCTGTGATGGTTGTTGAAACACAGCGGTATGCTACGACCCCCGTTAACCGTGGCTGGATCTTATTGGCACTCGCGGTCGGGATATTCCTCCCTGCCGTGGGGTAGAGACCTCCTTTTGCTCGGTCTCAAATTGCTTTTCCCCTTCACCGCTGTCTTTGCATCAGACGTCCGCCGTAATGTAGCTTGTTCATGAACGGGCTTATGACCTCAGCAATCAGAGTGTCCAGTAGTCACCTTCCTTACGCGTTTCTCCGCTGTTATCCAAGAGCGGTTTCGTCAGAGGATACATCAGCAGCCTAGCAGGCTCTTTTTAAAATGCACCAGGCCAATAGCATTACTAATTAATTGATTGGATACATACATGTATTAATTGGATGCATACATGTAATGACTCACATATAGAACAGCTTACTAATTGCAATTGCACATATAAAGGCATTTCATAATATAAAAAAATAAAAAATATATATAAGCAACATGGTGGTTAAAAAATAATAAAATAAGCAACAAGGTGGTTTAAAAAATAACAGAAAATATATTATCTATATACAGATTAATCTCTAGTCTTTCAATCGATATCTTATATCTATAATCACATGTTAATGATTCAGAGACTCAGCACTAAGGATCCCCATTTACTCATATAAAACATTTTTTAGTAAAATCCACTAGTAATGATGAACATCAGATTTCTTCCTCCATCTTTTTACACTTTCTCTTGGTTCTATATATATATATATTTTTTCCCTCCTTCTCCCAAAAGGCCCTCCTTTCCCCACCCCACCCCCTTTTTAAATCTTTAAATCTTCGAATCCTTAAATTGTTTATTTAATATTTTTCTTCAATTCATTTTGTTGTTTAAGCAGCAATGTAATTATTCCAGGGGTTAAAACAATAAAATATAGAAATAATAATAACAAAAATCAAAGGTAAAAATGAATTGATAGAATGATCTTATTAAAAGCAAATAAATAATATGGATGTTAAGCTGAGCGGGTCGGATTCGAACATGGGACTCGCTGTATAGAGTGCAGGTGATGATTCCCCTGCGCCACGAGAGCTGCTTTTAGTAGTGACGTGGATTTATGTTATCCTAAAAGGTTTTATATGAGTAAATGGGGATCCTTAGTGCTGAGTCTCTGAATCATTAACATGTGATTATAGATATAAGATATCGATTGAAAGACTAGAGGTTAATCTGTATATAGATTATATATTTTCTGTTATTTTTTAAACCACCTTGTTGCTTATTTTATTATTTTTTAACCACCATGTTGCTTATATATATTTTTTATTTTTTTATATTATGAAATGCCTTTATATGTGCAATTGCAATTAGTAAGTTGTTCTATATGTGAGTCATTACATGTATGCATCCAATTAATACATGTATGTATCCAATCAATTAATTAGTAATGCTATTGGTCCGGTGCATTTTAAAAAGAGCCTGCTAGGCTGCTGATGTATCCTCTGACGAAACCGCTCTTGGATAACAGCGGAGAAACGCGTAAGGCAGGTGACTACCGGACACTCTGATTGCTGAGGTCATAAGCCCGTTCATGAACAAGCTACATTACGGCGGACGTCTGATGCAAAGACAGCGGTGAAGGGGAAAAGCAATTTGAGACCGAGCAAAAAGAGGTCTCTACCCCACGGCAGGGAGGAATATCCCGACCGCGAGTACCAATAAGATCCAGCCACGGTTAACGGGGGTCGTAGCATACCGCTGTGTTTCAACAACCATCACAGCGTTCTCCCCCTGCTTTCCTTCAATACTCACGTGAGTTACATATGAACATTAACTGCAGAAAAAGTTAATAAGAGGCGTTGGTTACAACTGTTGCTGTTCATCCACAAGAAAGAATTTAAAGTATCAATTACAATTGGAAAGTAACGATTAAATTACAACAGCTGTATCCAGGAGGATTTTTTGGACATTTTAATAGACATTCCGTTGTCATCAAGGGCAATATGAAATAGATACTGATTACATATAGATATGGATAGTGGTGCCTATGTATGTTGACTCCATTGCATATTATTGATTGTGGTTTTTTCTGTCTATATATTTTTTAAAAATAAAGAGCTTGTATATTTTATTATTATTTGCGCTCCCTTGATAACAAGTGTGATTATCTTTAAAAATTGGTCTATTATTGGTAGAACAGTACTACCTATGGGAGCAGCATTTTATAATATATGGTGAAAATTAATAGATGTATAAAGATTAAATAAGCAACAAATTGGTGTAATAGATAAGTTTTGATAGGAGCGCTGGGTTCTATATATATATATATATATATATATATATATATATATATATATCTACATTTGGTTATATATATATGTATAGACTTTATAAATTCTAATCTGGTCTTCCTGGTTTTGTGGCTCACCAATGGTTTACATCTTGTGGTGAACCCTCTATATTCACTCTTGTGAAGTCTTCTCTTGATTGTTGACTTTGACACATACTGTATACACCTAACTCATGGAGAGTATTCTTGATCTGGGCAACTGTTGTGAAAGGGTTTTTCTTCACCAGGGAAATAATTCTTCTGTCATCCACCACAGTTGTTTTTCGTGGTCATCCGGGTCTTGTGGTGTTGCTGAGCTCTTCGGTGTGTTCTTTCTTTTTAAGAATGTTCCAAACAGTTGATTTGGCCACACCTAATGTTTCTGCTATCTCTCAGATGGGTTTGTTTTGATTTTTCAGCCTAACGATGGCTTGCTTCACTGATAGTGGCAGCTCTTTGGATCTCATATTGAGAGTCGACAGCAACAGATTCCAAATACAAATGTCACACCTGGAATCTACTCCAGAACTTTTACCTGCTTATTTGATGATGAAATAACGAGGGAATAGCTCACTCCTGTCCATGAAATAGCTTTTGAGTCAATTGTCCCATTACTTTTGGTCCCTTAAAAAGTGGGAGGCACATATAGAAACCGTTGTAATTCCTACACCGTTCACCTTATTTGGATGTAAGTACCCTCAAATTAAAGCGTAAAGTCTGCAGTTAAAGCACATCTTATTTGTTTCATTTCAAATCCATTGTGGTGTATAAAGCCCAAAATATGAGTATTGAGTCGATGTCCCAATATTTATGGACCTGACTTGTATATTCGTACAGGCATTAGGTTATTGTCAAAGACAACTTGACAGAATTCTGAGCTTTAGTATAGCATTCAATATATATCTGTGCCCAATTGCAATTATGAACTGCGGAAAATATAATAGAACTAGACCAAACTACCCAATATGTTGAGCTACAGTATCATAAAAATGAAACAATATCGGTCCCTTCATTGATCCCTTGTGGGGTCAAAGTATTTAGAGTAAAAATCCAATAAGATTCCCTTTTCGATAATTGTAATTCTCTATTGCCACCCTTTTCACTTTCTTTATTGTGTTCTAATATGGTAAACTTAAATCTTTTTGGGTGGAATTCAAATGTTTGAAACGTCGGTTGGGTGTCTGTTTTTTCCTGTTTATTAGATAGGAAAAAACAGACTCCCAACTGACTTTTCAAACATTTGAATCTCCCCCTTTGTGTCAGAATTGTGAAATTCAGAAAAGTGTCTTGATAGACTATGAATACTAATTTTATTTTTGAAATATCTCACGTCTTGAATGCGTAATTTCACCTTACGTTTAGTTTTACCTATATAGACTGTCCCGTATCCACAGGTAATCCTATATATAACAAAAGTCGAATTACATGTATACAATCCTTTTACACTGAATTATTTTTTATTTATTTTATAATATGTAACTGGTGACTTTTCTACGAATTTACAACAGATACATTTCATACATGGATGACATTCTGATTGTTTTAAATAATTACCTGAGTTTGTATTTATTGTTTCTATGGGTCTTATAGTGCTTGGGGATACCACATTCTTAAGGTTCGAAGCTTTACGAAAAGTGATCATGGGTCATTATATTTTAAAAAAAGAAATTTTTTAATACTGTATTTGGGTGTATGTGCTTATAAGGTATTAACAGAACATCCTCAGTTCATATCCATAAATCTAGTGAGCTATTCATTAAATAAGAGCACTCCTCAGAAACAATTTTCTTTTTATATATATATATATATATATATATAATGATACAGTAACACCTTGACACACCTGTAGCCTTGTAGAGGAATCCGTTGTGTGATCCCTGTCATGGCCAAATGTCACTTTAAAAGACAATCATTGTAATTTGTGCCCACGATTCACTAATTAGCAGAAAATTGATTGTCTCATTATAATCTTTTGTTGACCGCTGAGCACACTAATTGCATTCATGGCCTGATTAATATTTTAAGTCTTCTCTCCTTAGCAATCACTTGATACTAGCTCTGTTGGTAAAAACAAGAGCAACCCTAGGGGGGTACTTACCTTCTGCCATCTACTGCCAGCTTTCACTACTGATGAAACAATGTTTGTATAATATGTAACTGTTTTAAAAAAGCTGTTGCACTGGCTAAGTGTAATATAGCAGAACAAGGACATTCTACACGTGATAGGAATACATGAAAAGACTGTATACACACAATTACTGCTGATACACCGTCATTGGAGTTCAGAGACAAAGCAAAAAAAATGATTGGTGCTGTTTAGTGGTTCTATCAAACACAGACCTGATAACCAAGAGGGTCTTCCTACCGGGAGGAACAATGCCACACACCGTCATGAGGACTGCAATGCCAGAAGTAAGAGAGAGTTATTGTAGAACTCTCAATTGTTCAATATAATTGAATTGCAATCACATCGAATAGAGGTAGACCCCTACCTACGCAGCAACGTTATCGGTCAGCCCCAAAGATGGCCATGACATAATTTCCTGCTCTCCTCCCCCCCAATGGTGCGTCACTGCCCCCGGACAGCCGTCACCTTTCAATCACTATGCGATTGCATCCTTCTTTTAGAGAGATTGCCACCAGCCCATGAAGGGGTATAATGTGCATGAAACAAGCCATAGTCTGCTCCATACACAGTGCAGTGTATGTAATACAGTGTGTCAGACATATGCAGGCACAATGATCGCGGTAAGCCACATACCAGGATCTCTTTCTGGTGTGGAGATTGAGCACTCAGATCCACACACACACATACCCAGCAGACTTGGTAGTAAAATCTGCTGCCCATGGGCATGCTCTGCAGCTCAATTCCACCCTTTATACTGCACGCAGTGGGCGCTGTCAGGCTGTGGGGGAGTGGGGCTTCTGGGCACCTGGAAACCCCCTGTGTTTGCTTATGGGAATCCCGTATCAGCAGAGGCGGCACTGCATAAAATACTGAGGAAAATGGTGTGGCGGCCATTTTCTCAGCAATTTGTACATGGGCAGTAGAAAAATCCCTGGGAATATGGTGAGCAGTCCCGTGAGGAGAGGAGTGGGCCTCACAAAGACTGCACACAAGCCTCTTCCTAATACGCCGCAGATACCAAACTGTACATCTAAAAATACACCTGAAATACATAATTCTTCTTAATATATTTATGACTAGCTGGGATACTCAGCATTACTGGATTGAAGAATGGACCTTGAAGGACATCTTCAGCTTTCAGATTTAACTTTGTCCTTGCCTATACTGTAGCTCCATTCCATAGATCCTGAAAAGGACCCCAGTGTTTGCTAACATGGCTTTAGCTGTTAAAAAGGACCAAATTTGCCATTTCTATGGAGTATTTAGACACTGTCACCTCAACACTGAGGTATCAACAATGTTGTTTGTTTTTCCATTGGGAGCCAGAATGAAAATGATGTTGGAATCCCCCACTCTTGAATATGCCACCTACAACTGCCCAGAAGAAAAGCAAGGTGTTTGCAGGTCAATACCTGCTACTTTCAAAGACTGACCTTGGACCTTATTGATGGTTCTTCCAAAAGAGAGCAGGATTAGAAATTGCAATCTCTTGAATTCAAATGACATGTCTGTTGGTATGAGAGGGATGCGAGGAACAAACACATTGGGGTATATTTACTAAGGTCCCGATTTTGACCGAGATTACGTTTTTTCTTCAAAGTGTCATCTCGGGAATTTACTAAGCAAAAATCTCGGCAGTGATGAGGGCATTCGTAATATTTTGGAAGTCCTAGGAAAAAATTACGAATCAATATACCATCGGTCAAATATGCCTGCAATTTGGTAGAAATCGGTAATTTACTAAAAAGTGCAAATCACAAACACTGCCGACAATAGCCAAACACTGCCGTGCTGAAATACAATTCGTGAAAAAGTGCTAAAAATAAACAGACCTGCTTTTTTTCCCCGTGTTTGGATAGGCATGCACGGATCCATGAGATCCGTGCATGTTTTTCAGTGGGAAGGGGTGGGAAAGTGTTAATTTATTTTTTTTTTAAATGCGTGGGGTCCCCCCTCCTAAGCAAAACCAACCTCGGGCTCTTTGAGCCGGCCCTGGTTGAAAAAATATGGGGGGAAAAATGATAGGGGTCCCCCCATATTTAAACAACCAGCACCGGGCTCTGCGCCTGGTCCTGGTTCCAAAAAATACGGGGGACAAAAAGCGTAGGGGTCCCCCGTATTTCTGAAACCAGCACCGGGCTCTAGTAGCCAGATACATAATGCCACAGCCGGGGGACACTTTTATCTAGGTCCCTGCGGCCCTGGCATTACATAACCAACTAGTCACCCCTGGCCGGGGTACCCTGGAGGAGTGGGGACCCCTTCAATCAAGGGGTCCCCCCCTCCAGCCACCCAAGGGCCAGGGGAGAAGCCCGAGGCTGTCCCCCCTATCCAAGGGCTGCGGATGGGAGGCTGATAGCCTTTTTGTCAAAAAATGAATATTGTTTTTAGTAGCAGTACTACAAGTCCCAGCAAGCCTCCCCCGCAAGCTGGTACTTGGAGAACCACAAGTACCAGCATGCGGTGGAAAACCGGGCCCGCTGGTACCTGTAGTACTACTACTAAAAAAATATCCCAATAAAAACATAAGACACACACCTTGAAAGTAAAACTTTAATACATACATCCACACCTCCATATACACATACTTACCTATGTTCACACGAGGGTCGGTCCTCTTCTCCGTGTAGAATCCATGGTGTACCTGTTGAAAAAATTATGCTCACAAAATCCAGGGTAGATGGCTCCTCTTTTAATCCATTTGTAATCCAGGTACTTTGCAAAATAACAAAACGGACACCCGACCTCGCACTGAAAAGGGCCCCATGTTTTCACATGGGACCCCTTTCCCCGAATGCCAGGAACCCCCTCTGACTTATGTCTAAGACGGTTCCATCAGCCAATCAGGGAACGCCACGTTGTGGCATCCTCCTGATTGGCTGTGTGCTCCTGTACTGTATGACAGGCAGCACACAGCAGTGTTACAATGTAGCGCCTATGCGCTCCATTGTAACCAATGGTGGGAACTATGTGGTTAGCGGTGAGGTTACTTTCGGTCAACCGCTGACCACAAAGTTCCCACCATTGGTTACAATGGAGCGCATAGGCGCTACATTGTAACACTGCCGTGTGCTGCCTGTCATACAGTACAGGAGCACACAGCCAATCAGGAGGATGCCACAACGTGGCGTTCCCTGATTGGCTGATGGAACCGTCTTAGACATAAGTCAGAGGGGGTTCCTGGCATTCGGGGAAAGGGGTCCCATGTGAAAACATGGGGCCCCTTTCAGTGCGAGGTCGGGTGTCCGTTTTGTTATTTTGCAAAGTACCTGGATTACAAATGGATTAAAAGAGGAGCCATCTACCCTGTATTTTGTGAGTATAATTTTTTCAACAGGTACGTCATGGATTCTACATGGAGAAGAGGACCGACCCTCGTGTGAACATAGGTAAGTATGTGTATATGGAGGTGTGGATGTATGTATTAAAGTTTTACTTTCAAGGTGTGTGTCTTATGTTTTTATTGGGGTATTTTTTTAGTAGTAGTACTACAGGTACCAGCGGGCCCGGTTTTCCACCGCATGCTGGTACTTGTGGTTCTCCAAGTACCAGCTTGCGGGGGAGGCTTGCTGGGACTTGTAGTACTGCTACTAAAAACAATATTCAATTTTTGACAAAAAGGCCATCAGCCTCCCATCCGCAGCCCTTGGATGGGGGGGGACAGCCTCGGGCTTCACCCCTGGCCCTTGGGTGGCTGGAGGGGGGGAACCCCTTGATTGAAGGGGTCCCCACTCCTCCAGGGTACCCCGGCCAGGGGTGACTAGTTGGTTATGTAATGCCAGGGCCGCAGGGACCTAGATAAAAGTGTCCCCCGGCTGTGGCATTATGTATCTGGCTAGTGGAGCCCGGTGCTGGTTTCAGAAATACGGGGGACCCCTGCGCTTTTTGTCCCCCGTATTTTTGGAACCAGGACCAGGCGCAGAGCCCGGTGCTGGTTGTTTAAATATGGGGGAACCCCTGACATTTTTTCCCCATATTTTTACAACCAGGACCGGCTCAAAGAGCCCGAGGCTGGTTTGGCTTAGGAGGGGGGACCCCACGCAATTTTTTTTTTATTTTAACACTGATTTCAATTTTTAAAAAGGTGCACAATGAAGGCCAGCATGGATCTCTCAGATCCGGCCGAGATTCATTGTATTAAAGTCGGCAGTGTTTTACAAGTCACTCGCGTAAAACACTGCAAAAAAAAACGAATGACATCGACATCGGTAAATCCGAAAATGCAGAATACGACAGCTTAGTAAATTAGTCGTAATAAATTCAAAAAGTTGCAACTTTACACTTTCGATGTCATTCGTGATTGAACTTTGACCTCAGACGGGAAAATACGAATTTTAGTAAATATACCCCATTCTCTCTTTTACCACATGCTGTAATGGTAGTGGCTTCAATGACATGGGCTTTGAGAGGTTTTATGCAAAGTCTTGTAACATTGCAAAGCTTTGGAGCATTCAGGTTCCTAAGCAGCATGATTGGTGCACCGACTTTCAAAAATAATAATTCACCTTTGCACCCACAGCAACACATAGAAGGTGGTTCTGGAAGCATCTGGTAAGTGTCTGTGCAATTCCGTATAATTAAAATTTGAATGCAGCAAAAGGCGTCTGTAGGAGATAGACGCCTCCTCTCAGCATTACCGAGGATGCAGCCTCGGATCACCATCGCGACCAGCTTAAGCTGAAGCACGGTCAGGCTGGCCGTAGGATCCGGACACCCAGGTCCTCGAAGCATGCTTTTGATGACCAGGGGCTGCCAGCGACATCCCATTAGGCACATGCGCAGAATGGGTCTTGCGTCTGTGCAGTCTCCCAAACATCATATTTGCATGCAACCCATTAGGTTTGGGTACAAATATGAATCAGGCCCTTGGTCCTAAAAAGTATAAGCACCTGCATTTACTAAAAGTCACACGCAGGTGCAGGAGCTCCGCTAATGGGATCACTTTACTTTCAGATTTGGACCCTGGGAGTCATTCCAACCCGATCGCAAGCTGCTGTTGTTCACTGCACAGTGATCGGGTCGGAACTGCGCATGCCAGATGGCCGAAGGCCGTCGTTACCTAGCAATCGCCTCTGCCTGATTGACAGGCAGAGGCTTTCGCTGGGCAGGAGGGGGCGGCACAGCGGCATTTAGCCGCCGTTTTTGTGGCGTGGTCTGGCCAACGCAGGCGTGGCCGAACCATATGGCTGAGTGACGTCACATGCAGCCGCTGTGACCCGGGGCTGCGACGAGTAACTCACCGGAGTTACTCTTCAAGTACAAAAGCATCGCCGCTGTGTGATGCTTTTGTACATGTGCGGAGGGGGGGGGGGCAGGGACTGACATGCGGGGCGGACTAGCCCTGTGCTGGTCGTCCCCCCGCATGTCTGGGAAGATGATCATAGCTGTGCTAAATTTAGCACAGCTACGATCAACTCGGAATGACCCCCCCTGGCCTCTCTACTGCACATGCACGGGTTATCAGATCGCACATTTGCTAAGTGGACATTACCGGGGATTCCTCTCCTGTAAAATATTGCGTGATGTAGCACATAGGCTGCAATGGGTTACATACTATTTACCGGCGGACGGGATGGCAGCTGCCAATATCCCGACAGCGACATCCCAGACACCAGAATTCTGGCAGCGGGGCGAGTGTTAAGAGTCCCCTTGCGGGCTCGCTGCATTTGCCATGCTGCAGGCTCTGTGGCTCGCTGGGCTCACCACATGTTCTATTCTCGCTCTATGGGTGTCGTGGACACCCAAGCATGGGAATAGCCCCTGTGCGCCGAGATTCCGGCTTTCGGCATTGTCAGCTGTCAGGATTCAGGCGTTGGTATCCTGACCGCCGGGATCCCGGCAAATTAACCGCATCTTGCTGAAATAGCTACAGCCATCTAAACGCCACAGAAAATAGGATTTTGGTACCTACCGGTAAATCTTTTTCTCTTAGTCCGTAGAGGATGCTGGGGACTCCAAAAGGACCATGGGGTATAGACGGATCCGCAGGAGCTTGGGCACACTATAAAGACTTAAACTGGGTGTGAACTGGCTCCTCCCTCTATGTCCCTCCTCCAGACCTCAGTTAGAAAACTGTGCCCAGGAGAGATGGACATTTCGAGGAAAGAATTTATTGTTATAAACACGGTGAGTGTTATACCAGCTCACATCTCAAGCACACCGTAGAACGTGGCATTCAGTAGAATACCAGCCAACGGCATGAACAAAACACAGCCACATGCTGAGAGAATATGTAACACAACCCGTGTGTCCACATAAGCAAAAATAAGACCCCGCATGCCATGTCATGAAAAACGGTAGCAACCGCCTGACAGAGAATACACACCCCCAGGGTGTAACCAAAAACACTAACTGCAGACACCGTACGCACTGGGACGGGCGCCCAGCATCCTCTACGGACTAAGAGAAAAGGATTTACCGGTAGGTACCAAAATCCTATTTTCTCATACGTCCTAGAGGATGCTGGGGACTCCAAAAGGACCATGGGGCTTATACCAAAGCTCCAAAACGGGCGGGAGAGTGCGGACGACTCTGCATCACCGAATGAGCAAACAAAAGGTCCCCAAAAATCAGGGTATCAAACTTGTAGAGCATAGCAAAAGCGTTTGATCCCGACAAATAATCCGCTCGGCAAAGTTGAACCGCCGAGACTCCTCGGGCATCCGCCCAAGAAGAGCCCATCTTTCCATTAGAATGGGCTTCTACCGACTTCGGTAATGGCAATCCAGCCGTAGAACAAACATGCCAAATCGCATCACAGATTCAGCGTGTAACAGACTGCATACTGCAGTCGCCCCAAGCATGCTGGGAGCATACCGGACAAACAGAGCCTCTGTTTCTCCAAACTGAGCCAAATTGGCGACCGAAATATTCAAATCCCCGGTAACATCGAGAGACTTTGAATCAGCTAATGCCTAAGTAACCACCAGCATCAAAATAGACAGATTTCTGCGGAACCCAGAAACCACTCTTTGGCAGAACTACAATCCGAGTTCACAATTCCTCTCTATCCACATGGAAGATCAAACAAGGCTCTTGTGAGACAAAACCACCACTTCCGACACCCGCCTTGCGGACGCCAAAGCCAATAGCATGACCACTGTCCAAGAGAGGGGAAAATATTTTTTTTTTTTTAAAGAAAATAATAATAAGGCCATACTGCACCAAAATGGAGCCTAACTGTAGGCCTGCATCCACACCGGCTCGTAAAGTATGGATAAGAACGACCTAGCTGAAAGTCTTCCGTAGGAACCATCCTGGATTCACACCAAGACACAGAGTTACGCCAACTACGGCGGTAAGGCTTTGCCGTTACTTCTTTCCAAGCCTGAAACCTTGAGAAAATGACTTCACTGGGAACATCCTTCCGGCTTAGGATATGGCATTCAACCGCTACGCCATCAGACGCAGTCGCTGTAAGTCTTGATACACGCCCTGATCTTGTTGTAACAGATCCTCACGTAGAGTAAGAGGGCAGGAAACTTCCATGAGCAAATCATGAAAAACTGGATAGCAAACCCTCCTTGGCTAGATCGGATCCGAGAGGATCGCCTGAACCTTTGTTCTTCTTACGTTTATCAACTTCAGAAAAAATGAAAGAGGAGAGGCCACATAGACCGACTAAAAACACCCACGGTGTCACAAGGGTGTCCACTGCTATAGCTTGAGTGTCCCTTGACCTGAAACAATATCCCTGAGGCCTCTCGTTGAAGCGAGACGCCAACAGGACCAATTGCGACACTCCACAAAAAGTTGTCACGTCTGTGAAAACGTCTCGATGATGACTGAATTTCTCCCGGATGGAGATCGCGTCAGCAGAGGAAATCTATTTCTCCTTCGTTTACCTCCGGAACGAATATTGCTAATATAGTGTTTACCAGACTTTCCGCCCCACGGCAAAACCGTGCATCTTCTGCCATTGCCGCTTTGCTCCTTGTTCCACCATAGCGGCTTACTTACGCCACTGCTGACAAGTAGTCTGGAAGAACTAACATGGGCCGAACACGAAGAACACGTTCGTCGAAAATAGATCTTAAATCAAGAAAGCCTATTGCAGACAAGCTTTCCAACTTAACCTTATCCTCTGGAAATACGTCCCTTGCAAGGACTGCTCCCCAGCCTTGGAGATCTGTATGCACGGACACCAGGATCTAAACCTGGATCCCGAACCTTCATCCCTCTAGAAGGAGAGAACCGAGCAGACACCACAGGAGTGATGTCCTGGCTGTTAGGATTATATTCCGGTGCATGTGCAGTTGAGACCCGAACCACAATTCCAACGGGCCCTCACAGCAAAGCTGATCCAACTCTGGATCCTCAGACCGCTTTCCACAGGAAAAAACACCGAACATTAACCGGTCAGTATCTACTCTGAAACCCACCTCCGACAACTGTGTCGATGGGAACAACAGCCAATCCCTGTGTCGAAGAACAGTCAGAGAGAAACAACATTCGCACCTTTATTCAGGGACAACCGGACAATGTCCTGAACCTGACGCACCTCTGTATGACGTCGCGTACTACCTCCCCCTTCCAGAGGGGAACGGCAAGATCTATTAGAAAAAACAGTAAGGGGAACAATCGTTACTCAGAATGCTCCCCTTTTGGATTCTATAAATACCACACAGTTCTTAGTCTATTCCTGGACTAACTGACGAGTGCTCACTGGAGTGGGAACTAGCCAGATAGACCCAGCGACAAGTGATGGATGTGTTGGAAACAGAAACGACATCCACTTCTGCGAATCTAACAAGGCTGCAGAACTCTTAACTTTTCACCTTCCACTGTCTGCACAGAAAAGGAAAAAAGAACGGTATCGAACCGGTTTAAAACGACTGCATCCCACTAACGAATGCGTCACCAACCGTTGTGAAGGAGGCTAACTCACGAAGTTAGACTTACCAGTTGTATCCGCCGCGAGTGACTGAACAGAGGGCTCACCCAAACAGCTGTATACCTCCCTCGAGTATCTCTCGGAGACAACCTCAGCATTTTCCCGGCTACACCTCCTGCTGTCACGCGGCAGCCTGCTGCAATGTTATAAAGTAGAATCAACATAAGCAAGCTTACCCACTCTGGGTAGGGTAATTCTATCGGATGCCTACCCGAATACAAAACTCCCTCATGCGCATACAATGCAAATAAGGCCAAAGTATAGAAATAAAATATCACTTAGCTTCCTGTGTATCATCCTTTGCGACCGGGCTCTGCGTCGACCAGGAGTTGACTGTCGTAATGTTCTCTCCGCGTCGGGAAGAGAATAATATTCGGACTCCTTGAGAGGATCGAAAACCAACTCGTCACGGCCAATCTAGAGCTTAATCAACAGAGCGATCAGTACATGAGAAGAATACCATTATCTCAGCATTCATGGATATACATAATGTAATACACAATAAATCACACATATCCTAACCATGCATATATATAAACATATATCTACATATATATATACATATAGATATAACCTATACGCAAGTGGATTGTCCAGACCCGTCAGGTCCCTAGTGACAGTGATGTGTTGTGAATGTGTATGACCATGTACTGACGTGCCCCCCGATGTGGATCTACCAGGAACGTTATGGTCGACAGAAACTGAGTAAATGTCGACAGCAAGGAATAGTAAGCGGGCAAAAAATAATAATAATCTTGGAACCCCGAGGGGTCTGAGGGAAGCATACATATACAATTTCAATAACTCTACCCCCACATA